>NC_135861.1:27857830-28157830 GCF_031162955.1 Sander vitreus | reverse complement strand
GAGCCAGTGAAGGTGGATGAGGGCTGGTATGGACACACTGGGGCCTGTCTAGGGTTTTGCGGGGGACCCCAGACAGGACTCCATTGCAGTGGTCCAAACTGGAGGTTATGAAAGCATGAATGAGGGTCTCTGCCTGCATGTAGGGTTACATACCTTTCAGTAAACAGTTCCACCTCGTCTTCGCTCCAAGCTAATTAAATCCCTGCTCTTACTGTTCACCATTGTTGTTCTTTCTTCAAAATATGTTGTGTAGTTTGTACTTCTACATCCATGATATTTTTTTTTTTTAACAAAAGAGTAACAATCTGCTTCCTGTTTACGCAAAGTGTATGGGAATGGTCATGTGATATGCGTTGTCAGGCGTGTTAATTCATGGTTTTGAATTTTTTTCTTTTTTTTAAACGATCTCCGCCCACACACGCGTTTTAGCCATAGACTGTACGGTGTTAGCTCGGTAGCAGAACTAATCTTGCCGTGACTTCACGTGAAAACTATGAATATGGACGAAGATTAGTTCTGCTACCAGCTAAAACGTTTGAGTGGACGGAGATCATTTTTCTTTCAAAACGCTTTAAAAAAAAACATGAAAATGTCCGGTTTGGATATAGCCTGAAAATGCACTACAGTATAGCAAAAGCAACTAAGGTGGGCAGGGCATTGCAAACACTCAATGTGTCACTTCGGGCTCTGGGAACGGGTGAAGGACATTTTTTTTTCGCTAATCAAAATAAATAATCAACAGATAAAGCAATAATCAAAAATAATTGTTGGTTGCAGCTGAAGGGATTATGGGCCAACGTGTCTTATTGCTAAAACTAATCCAAAGAGGCATGCGGAAAGACAGCGTCATCACCTTTAAGAGCCAACAACTGCCCATGTCCCTGCCCGTGAGTTATTATGTGCCACAACATGAACCTGATGACTGTCTGCTCCGTTTCCACGCTCCATGTTTCGCAGCCGAGTGGATCCAGATCCTCCAGGTCTGAGCCAGCCTCTCAGCGTCCCTCATCATCAACAAAACAACCACTTCCTGTAGCTGCAGGAAGTGCTGAAGTGGCACAGAGAGTTTCTGAGTGAACTCATCACCAGCATATGAGACTCGAGGGTTTCATTTGGCAGCATCTCGCAGGCTGGCACGCACGTGCACGAGTGTGCACACAAAGACACACACACACACACACACACACACACACACACACAGCTGGCAGAAGACTGAAGCGGAAATCCCAAAAATACATTCCCAGGGTTGTGCTGGGCAGATAAAGGTAATGCAATACGATGAGGTCATGGTGGGATTACCGTGAGATACTACTCTGGCCCAAAGCATCATGGGAGTGAAGAAAGAGGAGGTGAAGTTATGGAAAAAAAAAAGTAAAGGGTGTGGCAAAACAGTGCGAGTCACTGGGTGTGTCTGTGTTTGTGTGTGGTTTAAAGGGGGGGGTTTATTTTTGGTTTGATGAGTCTGAGAGACAGTTGTGAGCTGCCGCGTCACAAATATAATGCCTTTTGTTTTATAAAATTCAAGAGCTTTTCATTGTTCTGATATAGCAATATGTATGTTGGTTTATAATATTTGTTTATGTTCGTCTTGTGTTGAACCCCAGGAAGAATAGTCTTCACCACGGTGATGACTAATGGGGATCCTTAACAAACAATGAGCAATATTATATCCACCGTCAAGTGATACTACCGTCCTGTTTGGCCACATGAAACTCACCAGCAGATCCACGCTTTCTCTGCGTCCCAGAGATCCGTGCTCCACCCTCTCGCTGCCTGGGGTGAGGATGTAGGGGCTCTGACCGCCAGAGGGCTTCATGTTGGGCAGACTGAGCGAGCGCAAGTCCTTCACACCCTGCTCCACCTTCAGCTCATCACCGAGCCGCGCTGAATAAAATAAACACAGAGAGGTTGAGCAGTCTGGGGAAAAAGGGAATCTTGTAAAACTTGCACAGCCCTCAAAAACCGTTATTTATTTATGATCTGTATGATTTATCACTATGGTCAAAATGTCCAGAAAATGCTTTCTTTTCCAGTTCACTTTTCTGTTTCGCTCTAAGCCACGCTTGCTGTTTTGTTCTTGAAGGTTTATTCCTTTAATAGGCTCCAATAAGTAACAAGAGGGAATAATACCAACCAAAACAGGACAAATGTGGACTTAAACCTGTAAGAAAATATTTCTTTGGCCACATAGGGGGCAGCAGAAACAAGTTTTTGACACAAAACGGACACTGATATGGCAAACTTGTTATCAAACTGTTATTCTATTTACACATCCAGCCGATGCAGAGCAACATTATAATCCATCCTGAGCCGTGTTTCTGTCCACCTGATGAATTTAAGTTTTTGGTCTCCAATAACTCCAGAGGGAAATGTCTGTCTCTTTAGCTGCTGAATGCTCCACTATGTCCATCCCCTAGTCACTAACTTTATCTGTCTGCTATTTGCTGCTGAGCAGGTAGCATTCAGCTTTTTCCATAAAAACGACGCTAAACAACAAGCTGTGTGAGTGAGCAAAAACATTAAAAGGTGCGGGCTATAAAAACCAAACCAATGAGCTGAAACACGATGAACTGCTTCATGTAGCTGAAGGGAACTACAGAGTGTGTGTGTGTGTGTGTGTGTCTGTGGCATTAAGTCCACACATCCTCAATGTATCTATATTCTTTTTCAGAGATTCCTTCTATAAGCCCCTAAGGGTTTTCTTAATCTCACCTGCACAATTTTCCTTTTCTTTTCCTTGTTGTGTTGCCTTGATTTTATTGCGCAAATAATTAAATAAATGAAAATGACTACGAGCGACACCTTTCACATACAAGTAGTTATGCTATCCATTGGGAATACAAAAATACTGATTATAGCTGCTTTAATATCTGATAAAGCTTAGGGAAAAAAAAAATAAAGATTTGATTGAAAGTGTTAACAATATAGAACAGAATATAAATTCTCAGTCATCGTCTGCATGAAAACCTCTTAACCCCGTCCGACCACGTGCCTGAACAGCTGTGGAGCGTTTGCCCTCGACCTCTGCGTTTCATATAACCTCAGGCTGCGGTCAAGAGGTACGCCTTGGGAGGGGGACAATTTCAAAAGAATAGCAATTAGTCATGGCATTGGATCTCTTTTATGGAAGGCTTAAATGGGCCTTTGATCCACAAACTGCAGCAAGTGGAACTGCAGCGATCTCAGAGCAGAGGCACCATCCCCCAGTTTCCACTGAGGCATCATGGGAAAGAAAGCTAGCAAGGTACCGGTAATCCTGCTGCTACTGCATTATTAAGATTGGGAATCTTAAAAGGCAGGGTTGGGAACTATTTCCAATGTACACTTTTATATATATATAGTTTGAAATGGTCTTTACACCCCGACAGCAATAAATAACTTCAGGGCTCTGAAAAAGGAGCGAAAAAGATCCGTCACCTGTAGCTGCTGTAATCCTGTAAAAATGCCCACCAATCACAGCCTCGCTGCCCGCTTGGAAAGAACCAATGAAATGCCTCCTCGCCCCGCTGCGCGTACTCTACCCCTCCCATGTACGAGCCTGAGCTCAGTGCGCGTTGGCGCCGCATTGCTTACAGTAGTCGTGTTTGTTTTAAACATTCATATGTCCTAATAGATAATATTAGGGTTACACTTTACTTGATGGTATGTAGATACAGAAGAGTGACATGATACTGTCATGAACGTGTCATAAACATTATAAATATATAACATTATAAACAAGTCATAAACGTTTATGACATAACGCTTCTTTTAGTAAGTGTCATTCGGTTTTTGTCATGACAAGTTAGGGTTCATGTGTCATGACTGTGTCATGTCACTCTTATGTAGATACCGTCAAGTAAAGTGTTACCAATATTAGCCGTTTGCTTACCGGTGAGTGAGACATGAAGTCAAATGTCGCTCCTTTCTCCGCTCTGCTCTGAAACAGCGATACAGCCCTGAGGGCAGGGTGAGGGGTTAGACGGAGCCCCGAGGAGATGCTACTTTCAACTTTTAAGATTGAGCTAAAAAAGGATACAGTCCACTCCTTTTTCCTCCTGGTCAGAAACACGGCCGGGAGAGGAAACTGGCCTCTGCCATCTGTGCTGCTCAGTCATTGTTAAAAAGGGACACAGATAAGAATGGCGTGACGTCTAAAACACACCGCGGTACAAGACTGAAAGGCTACCTATGAACAGCGTGAGACAACACGTTCTGTTGCAGCCATTTTCATTTATTTCGCCAGTTCATGGTGCGATTGTTTCATTAGAAATACGTTAGAAAAGGCAGACTCAACGACTCAAATGCTGACCAGCAGTTGTTGTCATTTATCAGCACACACTGAAAAATAAAACAATAGAGCAAAAGAAAAAAAGGTTCCAAAGAAAAGTGTTAATCCTTTCTTTCTTGGGAAAATCCTCTCCATTTCTCTGCCCAATGCAGAACACTTTACTTGTATTTAAACTATTATGCATGCATATAATGAACAAAAGATAAAAAACACAAATACAGCAAATAAACCTTAGTTTTGAAGACTAAAGATATAAATGAGCCCAGCGGTTCTTCTGATTTGCATAGTTGCAAGTGCAGCTAATAACATCTGATGCTGGGCTGCTTTGACACATGTTGCACATGACAGGAAATTAACGTGCAAAAGTGCAAACGAAAGACATTTCTGTTGCTGCTGCTGACATATTGGTTGAATAGAAGACACTTTTGGAAGTGTAAGTGAGAATATATTCTGCATGAGGAAGGCTATATGTGAGGGAATATTAGTTGAACAGCCAGATGTAACCTCAACAAAAAGATCAGTGACTAAACAAGTTCAAAATTAACCTGGGAGAATCTGACTCAAACTTTTAAACTCCTTTGACTAAATTATTGTTGTACGCAGATAATAATATATGTATAAAACGGCGACTTAATAATATTCTACTGGCTGCTTCAAACTTCTCGCACTGGACTGGACCTGCTGTGAGCCATTAACCCTCATGTTGTCCAAGTTTTTAAAGTTTCTATATCATAAATTTGGGTTTCTTTTAACCAAATTGTCCCCAAAATAACATGGATGGTTCCATAAGACGCTCCTCACAAAGGAAGTTAAGGATCAGATCTCTATTTTCATGGCATTTTGGGTTGTTTTTTTTATTTATTTAATTTTGTAGCATTATCCTGACTAAACTTTGACAGATCTGTGATTATCCATTACCTTCAATTCCTCTGATCTTAACCATTAGTCAAAATCATTCAGAATTTCTGCTTTTTTTCTTTTAACATTTCATATAAATGAGATTTATTGACCATGAATTCCAAAAAATAAGTGTAAAACTAGTGCAAATAAATAGGTCTAGTGGTGAATATACTGGTGTTAATGGAAAAAA
Source organism: Sander vitreus (assembly GCF_031162955.1). Taxonomy (NCBI): domain Eukaryota; kingdom Metazoa; phylum Chordata; class Actinopteri; order Perciformes; family Percidae; genus Sander; species Sander vitreus. Next base: position 28,152,470 of record NC_135861.1, on the reverse strand, counting down.
AAGTGCCAAAAAACGTTGAAATAAGTGACAGAAACGTAAAAAAACCCCCCCAAAAAACAAGCATAACGTGGGGAAAAAGCAACAAACGAAAAGAAAGTGTCTAAAAGAGTGTTCACACTGTTTCTCTCTTTTATCTTTGAATAAAGAGTTTCTGTGAAGTAAGTTTATAACAAATCTCCTAATTTTTTACAATATTCTGTCCCGCTGGTGCTGAAGAGTTTATATAAGTCTGCCGTTTTCTGACCGCTTGGATCTGGATTGTCTCTCTCCCTCAATGTGTGTCCAATAAAACCGCACATTTCACACCTGCGTTTCTCTGAAGTGACATTTCAGACAGTCTGAGTCTGCAGTGATAAATCAGGCACCACGGCTGGATTATTGCAAGGTGGGGTTCATTCTGTGCTGTAATCCGTGTACGGGTTCCAGTGTGTGTTTTTTTTATATTTTTTTTTACCTTTGACTTTCAGGTAGTGTCCTCCGAAACGGTAGGCCTCAAAGTTGAGGGACAGCGGCGTGTTGGACTGATCCAGGAACAGGTCGACCCGGGACAGCTCAATGCCGTTCCTCTCAAACACCGGACCTAGAACCTCTCTGGTAACACAGAGAGAAAAGATCATTAGGGTTCACAGGGGTGGTAAAAAAAATAAATAAATAAATCGATTCATGTATGTATCGTGATTTTTTTCATCATATCAGTTTCTGGCAAAACAGAGCGAAAGCAGAAAATGCAGAAAATCCATGTTACGTTCTTCTTTACAAATGAAGTAAATGTCAGACTGACTGACACGTGATGAACAATTCGTTTTTAAGACATGTCTCATGATATATTGTCCCCAGAAGTGTATTATTCAACTTTTGGTTTCGTTAAAAGAAGGAAAAAAATCGCAATACTCAATATTATCGAATCGCAATACTTCTAGAATCGCAACAAATGAAAATCTCAATCGCCACCCACATATCATGAAAGCAGATCGTCCCAGCCCTAATGGTTGATGTCAAACTCTTGCAAAACATTGTATGTGTCCTCCTCTCTTACCTCAAGGTTTTCTTTTTCATCGCAGGTACAATTTCTGTGTTTATGTCCACGCTGAGATCAAACTTAAGGCTGAAGCACTCCTTACTGGGGTCCTGCAGGGGGAACAGACACACTGTTAGTTTACACAGGTGAGGCCCGCCCCGGGCTCGGGCTGTATGTGTGCTTTCAGCAGATCCACGGGGGGTGGGGGCTGCCTGACTCAGGCACACAGCAGCCTGGGAGATACTATTCCGTTATATCAGTGTTGCAGGGAAGAATGATGGCTGCTTTTGTGTTGCACAACTCTTTGCTTGTTTCGCACACCATTTGTGAAAACATATGGCTCTACAAATAACTCGGGAGTCACAAAACAAGTGACAAATACTGTTGACCCATATGATATAGAAAAGTAACGCACCCCCTGGGTTGATTTGAAGAAGGCCTTAGGGACGAAACGTTGTCAGAATAAATAGAGATACGCATATGGAGCCAGAGTGTGCGACACTTTTTTCTCATTTTCAAATACTGTTACACAACACAAATACACAAACATTTATGTGGAAAAAGCTGTAGACTCCTTCCAGGAAGTCTGGGGGTGGGGGGGATTTTTTATGTTGCACCCTGCCTGCAGCCCCTGTATCTGTATGATTACTTACATCAGTGTGCCGTCTCCGTGGCTTCTTTTTCACCAACTTCATCCCCCCTGTTTTATGCTCCCTGCACAAACAGTCACACACACACACACACACACACACACACACACATCATCATTATCATACCTTTTAACATATCCAACATATGAGGAACTGCTTGATGTGACCATGGAGACTCAAAGTGATCAAACTGTCATGACACACACGCATTTCATGGCTGTAATGTATCCTCCAGTGTGAAAAAGACAAGAGCTCTACTGACAGGCAGGAATACATGCACACTGTAACGGAAGGGTTACCGACCCGCGCTCATTGCTCCCCTCGTCCTCTTCCTCCAGGTCGGAGGGGGGGCTGGTGCGCGGGGGACAGGAGCGCGTGGACACGTTCCGAGCCAGGATGGAGGCTGAAAGTCAAGAAAACACAGCAGTCAACCCTTCTGCTGGATCACAACTACGGCAAACTTTAATATCAATCTTTCAATCTCTGCCGTAGAGCAGGGGCGTCAAACTTAATTTCACTACGGGCCACACCGGAAAGTGAGAATCACATCAAGGGCCAGACGTATAGTTTCTTGACATGCTTTTATTTCATCGAAAAAAAGTCAAATCGTTTTGACTGCATTATTGCAAGTCTCATTTAGCCTTCTCGCTTACAGTTTGCAAACATGAACACAATGTTAGGTTGACTGAATGAGGTGAAACTAAATAGTAACTGGTTGATTTTCTGGCTTAGTTAGGACTCAAGGTAAGTGAGAAATAAGTTTATTGTTATTATTATTTGGATGAACCAACCCTTTAATAACCATCACAACAGGAGTTCAGCTAGGGCGCCACGATATGAGGAAGGTATCTAATTGCGATTATTTTTGACTGATATTGCGACTGCGATATGATTCACGATATGATTTTGTATCATTATATATTCTGTATTTTTCATTGAAAAATATTCAAATTAAAAGTCTGTAGGATAGGATTTGTAGGCCGTGACGTCTCTGCAGCACCACAACACTTCATTCAGAATGGTTCGACACATATTTTGCCTTTAACAAATATAACCCCCCCCTTGCGATTTGGATATTGCACTAAAATTCAAAATTGTACATATGTTAAAGAACCCTCCCCACTCCCCCCCATCAGGAACAGCACCGGCCACTTTATAAAATACTCCTAGAAACACTTTTTTCTTTCATTTTATTTATATTTCTTGTTTTGTTTTCTATACCGTTTGGTTTTTGCCTTAATATTGCACTATTTAGAATGCATTTATTGTATTGTATACATTACTTATCGTTTATCTCCTGTACTTTGGGTTGGAGAGAAATGTATTTTCGAATTCTTGTGTCTGGCACATACTGCAGAATTGACAAGTACAGTGTTAAACAATCTTTTTTTTTTTTTACCCGTCTTCCCTGGATTTGTTTCAAGGATTTTTGCATCCATACGATCCAGGTGTAAATGACTCAACGCGCTACTTCATATTCCAGGCCTATAGGCAGAAACAGCGCTGTTTCTGCCACAGAAATTCACCAAAACACGGAGAAGAGTTAACTTCCCATCATAACATGACTAGCTAGACTAACCATCTCTTAATACATCCATGGACTATAATAACTTTCACCACTCCTCATTTTATAAAGGCCTCCGCAAGGAAATCTTTGTTTACATTGTATAATGTGCTGTCGGATTGCTTTTTATTTTGCAATTCTGTCTGCCATCGGACATGACTGCAGCGGGCTAGCTGGCAGAGCTAACGTTAGCGCGCTAACGTTAGCTCTGCTAACTAGCTAACATCGGCAGTCAAACAAACATCAATGATCCAATGTCTTTTTGATAATCTACACGTTTTTCTTGCAGTAGCTTTTCTACAATAAGCCGTGGTAAAAGTTACTATAATCCGTTCAACGAGTTGATAAGCAGACAGATTAGCTAGCTAGCTTCCACTTTATAAACAGCTAGCTAACCATAGCGGCTAACGTTAACGTTACGTCGCTGCTGTAGCGGTCAGCTACTTTAGCGATGTTTAACGTTAGCTACATAACGTTAGCAATATATCTTGTGTAGAATCCAGGACCGGCAGAGGGAAGTGTCAGGGAGCAGAGACAAACTATTTAGCTAGATGAAGTGAGCTGGTCTGATCATTGACATGGGATACGCTTGCTTAGTTTCACCGCAGTCGTGTGTGGTCGTGCACTAGTGCGGGACTGCAGGTACGAGGTCGAGGGGTGTGGTGATGACATCATCGATACGATAAATAGCCATCCAGACAAAGCCAAAAGAGAGCCGTTTTCGAATTTTTTCACCTTGGGACCCGGTTTCAAAAAAGTGCGTTTTCAGGCAGTGCATTTACTGGATTCATGTGGACGAGGGCCCCAAACGATGCTAAAAATGTGCGTTTGCACCAAAAAACGTCTCCATGTGGATGGCCCCTTAGACAACAATAAACATTCAGTGTCTTTGATATTTACACAGTAAGATCCTGTGATGATGCAATGGGTATGACATCACTGTGAGAGGGGGGGTTACCCAAATAAAGAAACAAAGCGCATTTACCTTGAGGTTGTAAGTCAAATCGGGGGTGCCGATCAAAGTGCATGTTGTCTGTGTTCTCTGAGTGGCTGTGCGAGTCACATGACTCGCACAGGTGAAGGGGGCTTTTGTTATTCAGGTCTTGGCAGTCTGGGTGGTGGCAAACCTAAACGCAGACACAGAGGAGGAAAACGAGGACAAAAAAGGAGAAAGTTAGATTACATAACTGCCAAGTACACAAAGTCCCTGCCTTAAAATACAAACAAAAAAACATTTCGGAAAGACTGGGCCAAAGTGAAAATGGTAAAACAGTCACACACACATTTACAATAAACAGCTCCCTGGCTGACTATTGTTTCTGCCACAATTAAATATCCACAGAGGCTGCCAGGGGCATTCCTGAGGTTTGGTGACTCCCACCTTCCCGCCATCTGTCCCCTCTGTGGGATGACAACTAATTGGACTTAAAGTTAGTTTTTCACCTTGTGTGCTGATCTGGGACCAGCTTACCCTCCGTAATCGTGAAACAACGAAACTGACCACAGGCCAGTTAACTGGGCTTCCAGACCGCATAGCTCCAAAAGCTCCAGAGCCGAGGCGACAGGCAGCAGAAGGCTGCAGGATTAAGGATTTCTCTGTCTCGGCCCAGACAGATCCGAATACCCCCCCCACTGCTGCTCTTTCCCTCACCTCAGGAGTGTCCCCTCTCCACCCTGTGTCCCCCAGCACCATCACCCACACCCTGCTCAGGAAGCGAGGATGTATGGGGAGATACAATGGCGGTCCTGCTAATGTACTTCCTGTCATTGTTCCCATGTACTCAGGAGGAGCAGCATGTCTGTGCATATGTGTGTGTGTGTTTGTAAATGTGTGCACAACAGGGGTTTGAGTCCAGCTTTCATGTAAACAAAACAACTGTAGATATGCAAAAGTTAAGACGTCATCTCCTCAATAAAAACACTTTTATATAGGCCTGTCTGAAGTAAATATACTGCCACATGCTCTAGCTACACATAACAAAGTTTAAGTACAATCCAGTAACTCAGATTTCAATACAAATGACTCTCCGTCTCCTCTCCTGGTACTCTACCGTCATATTCTGCAGATTGGAGTATGAGTCTCCCCCACTCCTGCAATCCGGCTCCATATCCATGCCAGCAGGCACCCAGGAACCCAATAAGCATCCAATTTGCCACTGTGCTGGCCTGCTTATTCACTCTGCACTGTCCCCCACGTCAAGCCACACTGACGAGCTGCCTTATTAATCCACTCCTCTCAATGTCTAGCCAGGTATAATCGCAGACTTTAAGGAGCAGGTTGCAGGGCTGGAGGGGGACAGAAGGAGGGAGGGACGGAAGGAGGGATAAGGTTATGGGAGGGTGAGGAGTCCCAGTAAAGATATAAACCCAAGGCAGGAAGGAAGAAGAGGAAGAAGAAGAAAAAAAAAGGTCCATCCAGAAGCTATTCTGAAGTATAAAGCCCCCCTAATCTTGCAGCCTAATTGGTGCCTGTGCTCTGTCAAAGCCATCCGATGGTCCTGCTGCGATTAAACAGCCTGGCTATGAGCGCCACAAGTCAGGGTCTTCTCCTCTGCCACCACCAGCACTGACTCCTCCCTTTCTCTCATGCACCCATGGTCATTATATCCAGACAAAGCCACCAACCAACCAGGGAGAGGTTTTAAATAGAAAGAGACTGAGAGAATGGCCTTGTTTACTGTGACTGGCTCTCCTCCAGTACGAACAACTGCATTCTAGGATAATTCCAGTGTATTACAACTTGTATGTTGTTAACTAATTCTCATAGTTGTAGCTCATTTCTATCAGTCACGATAGCGTCAAGAATTCAGTGAGAAATCGATTCTTTTAAACACTCCCCAAAGTCACTGCACAACAGTGTAAAAATAGTAAAGTAGTTGCTGAGATCTGGGGACACGGTGGCACCACTACAACAATGTGTGATATGGCAAGAAATGTATACGGCAGCCAGACCACTCAAATGTTATTATTACTGATAGGAATAACGGCCAAATCTATCAAAATAAGATCTGCAGCCACGTCAGTGGCTCCGTGGCTCTGGACTGTAGACAGACTGTACTGCGGCACCTAAATGCTAGTGTCATCTGTTTGCATGCACACAATGACAATGCTACTCAGTTACTCGCTGTCACTACAGTCTTCATTTATCCTCATTTGGCACTCCTGGTTGGTGTAGGAGCCCGGTTGCGGTTAGCACAATGTCTCTTTGTGCCGCTCTATGCCAACTTAAGTCACACAGAACAACTATGACTTGTTTACCCACCCCCTGCTGCATATCTGATGTATTTACACACATATCTGATCCATTGCCATTACTGCACCATGTTAATTATTCGAATAGTCGACTATTCTGTGAAACCCCTAGTCTGGAACAAGTGGTGTGTTCTGTGTTTTGTTTTTTTTAAACAAACTGAGGTCCTGTTCAGTCTTGTGCTCACTGAGTAATGACTACAGCAAAGGAGGATAATGGAAAAAAGTGTGAAAACTCAATCGTTGCAGTTGATGACATATATGACAAGTTGCAGGTACAGAGAAGTAAAGTGTCTCACCCCCGACTGAGTCACTGAGCTTGATTTACCACAGAAGGACCATGCTGCCAAAGAGACAGCTTCAGGGCAGAAGCAAACAAGTCACAGAAATCTGTTACAACATTGCCTACATATGCCTCTCTGAAATCAACGTCAACGCATGTGCGCGCACATTTTGGTGCAGCAGAGTCAAAAGTCCCATCGCACAGAGGTGCTATGTTCTCCATGAGGTGTGGAGACAGACGGCCGGGCCAGAGAAATACGAGCAAATCAGATGCCATATTTAGACAATAGGTCTTCCTCACTATCAAGTTGTGGCGTTCACATTCCAGCTGAAAATATCTGACGCTTTAGCCAAGACAAACGAGTGCATCACAGGATGAAGAAAAGGCTCAAAAAGCACCAAACGGAAAAAAAACCTCAAACAAAGCGTGTAATCTTACATCAAAGACAGATACCTGAAAATATGACCCTAAAATAACTTTAGCTCAGGATATGTGCAACAGGGATTTTTGCAATACTAAACATTCCTATCAGTGAGAGGGATGATTGATACGTGGGCACGAGGACGACCAGACTCATGCCTGTTTCTGGATCAGTTTTCCTAGAACGAAGAGGAGTGCGAGAGTGAAACTGACTGTAAGGGAATGTGAGCGTGCAGGACAGCTGACAGGAGGCCACGCGTGCCTCATACTGAGTGTATGATTGCTGTGATACAACATGTGTCATGTGTGTGTGTGTCGCGTGTGTCTGGCCGGATTAGCGGAGAGGTTTGGGGGGCACAAGTGACTGTAGATGAACACACACACACAAAGCCCCACCTTCATCCCCCTCCCCAACAGCTGAAAACACAGACTGACCCCACGGCGGCCCTTTGTCTTGGCTTAGCACATCCAATGCCACGTGGCACCTGCTTATGCACCCTTGTTCTCTCACACACACACACACACACACACACACACAAGCTGGAGTGTATTTCCATTCTTGGCCAGCGTTCTCTGTCATCCATGAGCAGCACACGAGTCGCTCAGCTGTAATAAAGGTATTCTTGCGCGGAAGTATATAAGTGACGTCTTCTTTATTTTTAAAGATTTTTTTTTTTGGGGGGGGGTTTCATGGCCTTTTAATTGACAGGATTGCTTGAAGACAGGAAAGGGGAGGTAGAGAGAGAGCAGGGGGATGACATGCAGAAAAAGGCTGCGGGCCAGATTCGAACCCGGGGCCATGCCTACATGGGGCGAACACTCTGGGTTGCCCCATGATTGAAGTCTATTGAGGTGAATCAGGATTCTTACCTTTACCTTCATCCTTCAACCTCGGCACGCAACATATGAAGGCAACACACTTTAAAGCACTTACTGCACCCACTGGCACTGACTAACGTCACACAGCTGATGCTAAAGACATTAAAACTGGGGAACCATTATTAACTTCAGATTCAAATGTCTTAAACATGATTTATAATTAAGGATGGGACTTGTGGCTTTTGGAGCAACAGCCTGGCAGTTCAGTTTGGCTGCGACATCCTCACCACTGTCACACAATTTTGTCTCCCAAGGACAATTTCTTTAATACGTTTGGACTGCCTGATGCATCCTCGCTGGGAACAGGAAAATCTGTGGGTAATCAGTCTCGGTGTATGAAATTATATGACGCATTGAGGAAAAGGCTGCAGATACATTCAAACTCGGATTACAGATCTGATTCGATGGGATACAGTGTTCATCGATCACACGGCTGCTTTGAAGAGCAGGCAAAGAATCTGCTCAGTAATGATCTCTCGATCTCCAAAACTATGCTGGATCAGACCTCCTATCCGTTTCCAAATTTACTGCATTCCTCCCCCCCCTGCCCTAAAACCACATTCAGCCCTCCTCCGGAACAGCTTGTCCTGCCAGAGCACACCTAGCACTTGTGTAATAGCATGCATCACCGTGTGCATGCGTGCGTGTTTGAAGAGTGAAGAGGGGGGGGTGTATGTGAACCGTAGGCTGCAGTTTCTCTCACAGCCAAGTGCCATGGTGTATCTTCAGAGAGACAACAGGCTTTCCTTGTTCCGTTGTGTAAAGCTTGATAGAGTTCAATAGCATTTTATCGAAATCCGAATCACTTATCAAATCTAATTAGGTTACGTTTTCAACACCTGTAAGTAACTGAAATTCAAAGATTCAATTTTGAGCCGTACCGCAGCTTGTTGGCAGGTTTTTAGTGATTTTAGCAAAAAAGCTGAAAACGAGATGAGCAGAACAAAATATGGAATACTGATTAAATGCATTAGGACACATGGAAATAACAGCTGTATCCTGACTGACTCTTACACTTTGTCTCTAGTGTCGATGAAGAACTGTTTTGATAGGATATGATTCCCCTGATGCCGACATAATGCAGTCAGCTAGATTATTTCTGTAGAGAAGAGGAACCACTCTGTTGTATTGAACTACAAAACATACAGTTGCAAAACTTTGTCCTTGTGTAGCCCCATTGGTCCCGGATGGTTCCCATAGAAAAGCTCACAAAAGGTGAGATTTATGCTTTTATTGGAGAGAGAAAAGACTTTAAGGACGAGGACTAAGTGGTTGGTTTGGCAAATGTACATCTGGTTAAAGAGCAGCGCAGTCACTTCCCTGAGCTTTTCTACGGGAACAATCGACCCAGCTAGGCCCAGTCCAGACACCAGCTTGAAGAGAGCACATTAACCAGACAGTTTTATTTTAGACATGATGGAATCAACTAGGGATGCACCGAATCCAGATTTTTGGGGTTCGGCCGAATACCAAATCCACTAGGGCTGAATGATTTTTGAAAATAATCTAATTGCGATTTTCTTTTGCCAAATATTGCGATTCGATCATTGTTTTAAGTTCTTTGTCTTCTGTATTATTCAACAAAGACAAACAATAAATCATTTTATAGTATGAACAACACACAATTACACACTAGACCGTTAAATAAGTATATATATATATACATATACATACATATATACATATATATACACACACACACACACACATATATACACACACACACACACACACACACACACACACAGTGTATTTCTTTTACAGTGCACAGAGAGGAGCTGTATCCAGCCCCTCATCAGAAGTTGCGTGCCGTGTACATGACACCGTCAACGTTGCACTTGCTCAGAGAGGCTATCGTTACGTTAGCTAGTTGCTGGTGTTCTTGCCGTGGGATTAACTGTACTAATAAAACTGTTGAAACACCGCGGCCACGCTGCTGTGAAAGCTCCCCGAACGTCATTTATCAGAGTCTGGTTGTTACCCCTCTCAGTGGCAGCTCCTCCACTCCATATCTTTATAACGGAGCTAACCGCTAACTGGAGCTAACCGCTAATCAGAGCTAATCGTTGCTAACCGAGCCTTCAGTTCTGCGTGCCTGTATCCATTAACTGCATGTATGGACTCGAGCCCGAATAAAACCCTTCATTTTATTAAAATGGCTGTAAAAGTTTTAAACTACAACTCAGTTGTTTGAATGACAGACATCTGCTCAAGGTACGGCGTAGCGTTAGCCTTTGCGATTAGGAAATCGCGTTTTAACATATCGCGATATTATCGCAAATGCAATTAATCGTTCAGCCCTAGAATCCACTGGTTAAGATTCTGCCGAATCCAAAACTGAATACCGAATCCTACTCCCATCCTCAGTCCATTACACATTAATGTATGTAATGTACCTAAAGTTGCTGCATTTTGGCTGCTGTCTGTAGATTCCTTCATGCACAACTCATATTCTTTCGGAGGTTTCATACTCAAATGTTTTAACAGCGGCGATGTTGTGTATTGTTTAGGGTCCTTGCCACCACGAGACAAATCGGCATTGCAAATTGAACACGTAGCTGGACTTGAGCGCCGTCTTTTGACTGAAAGTACTGCCAAACAACACTTCTTCTGTTCACGAGTTCCATTTTCACTTTCTCACAGCCTACTGTATTGAACGGTCCACCTACGTAAACACATTCCCATAATCTACGGCGGCGTCATTACGTCGACCAGCGTAGCGCGCGTAGTGCAAGCGCAGGGTTCGGTAGAAATAAATTCTAAGGTTCGGCAGAAACCGAACCCCGTCAAAAAGCCCAATATTCGGCCGAATCCGAACCCGAATCCTGGGTTTGGTGCATCCCTGGAATCAACGTTAATATAATCTGATGTTGGTGATTTTTTATCAGTGCAAGCAACGCTCAGTGCATGCTCAAAATGAGATGCAACGTTTTTTACATTGCGCTTGTCTAATAACAAAGAGGAAGGAGAGCTAAATAGGAGATTTGTTGGCATCAGAGCTTAACAAATCTAAGTAACGAGGACTGCTTCCAAAATGGAATCGACTCTTGGAAACCAACTCTACTGTACCGGTGGGGAAAAAAATCGTCTATTGTGATTTTTTATTTTTTTAAGTTTTAAAATCGATTCTTTTCCCTAGAATCAATATTTTTTTATACCAATGATTCACCTACATATTTTCTGTTTATACGGTACCGCTGACGTTGTCTACATTATCAGTTTTCTGACTGAAAGCAGAAAATGCAGAATGGAGAATGTATTGCTCCATAACACACACACACACACACACACACACACACACACACACACACACACACACACACAGCTGTTTGTCATAGTGGTGCCCACACCCACAGAGCAAACTCTATTCCCCGTCATTGTTCCAAGCGACCATCATCAGCCTCCACTCACACTTACACACACACACACACTATAGAAAACATGAAATCAAAGCAAACCTGAATCAACACACAACACAACAGTGTGATTAATGCATCATATTGGGGACAATGGAGGACACCGTTTGGTTAAGTTGAGCTCAAACCGTGTTGTTTGGGCCAACAAACTGTCCGACGCAGAAAGGTCTCAGTCTTTGTTGAGACTGCGGGTGACATCCAGCTACACTGTGTTTAATTACCCGGGCCAACTTTAATGTTTACCATTACTCCACTCTTACAGAAAAACCAGTCTTTTGAAAGGTCCTGTCCTAACACGAAAGTCATCACTGATTTGGCAACTGGAGGAGATTGTCCTCAGCAGTAAGTTATGTTAGCGTTGACGCCGCTCCTCATCAGTCACGAGGGGCTGGAGGAGTCGGCACACATAGCTTCAAGTCAACCTCTAGTCTCGCCCCATCTTTTCTTTCAAAAAATAATAGATTTATTTGATATGGCACCTCTTACAGACAAAGTCACAATGTGCTTCCCATGAAATGTTGTTAAAATAAGACTCAAACAGTAAAATGAGCAAGCAAAAGAGAAATAAAATACCAATGGGAAATAAAAAATGAAAGACTGAAAAACACAGAATTACAAACGTGAGACAAAAGCCAGTTTAAACACGTTGAGTCTTCAGCTGCTTTTTAAAAGCATCAACAGAGACCACAGAACGTAAGACAAAAAAACAACAACAAAAAAACAAACAACAGCCTGGCCTGTTTTCTCTCACCAAAACACACCAAAAATGCATCCCAATGAACACACCTACGCACGAAATTGATTGGTTAGCAACCAGACAAGGCAGAGTCATGCACCGTCTTGTTCAAATAATCAAAGTGCAGTGAAGTCAAACATCCAGACAGACTTTGGTGAGAGCAACTCATACCCGTCTATAACCTCAAACTAATCAAAGACAACCCAAACCTCAAGACACAAGTACACATCATCAGTGGTTCATCGTCTACGGCCAATGGGAAGACAACTACTCGTCTCATTTCCAGACTAATACAATAATGTTCTGACCTCTGACCTGTGCATACATCAATACAGTACAGACCAGAGTGCATAGACTATACAAGCACAGTTGTACCAAACCATGTCTTATGCAAATAAAGCTAAATATTTCACAAGCTCATTTTACTGTAGTCTCGCATTGCCAGACCTTCCTCCACAGCGCTGCGGAGGAGGGTCTGGCTAGTCCACACAGCATTCCAGGATGGGAGAAAAACATGCTCTGGTTTATTGACATTTCTTTAAACCAATCACAATCGCCATGGGCGGCGCCAAGCGTCAAACGGAACCACGGTGCCGCTGCCAAATAGCCTCAGGAAGGAACTTGTTTTGGTGGAACGTGTGTACGTTCAAAAGTTGTTTTAGTCGTGTAACAGAAATGTCAGATTGGATTGAAATGTTTGGCTTTTTTAATTTTCTTAATCAATTAAAACATTGTTATTTAAGTTGTTGCAAAATAACAGTATTAATGCCGATATGTTAGAGGTTGCAAGAGGAAGCGGTTTGGGGTTATTAAACTGCTGGAGGGTTCAAATAAGTATAGAGAATGAGATTGCGTCACTGTTTAGTAGCCTTTAAGAAGGAGAAGATGCGTTTTGCCAGATTATATCAATATTGTATAACGACACCCATCTTCTTAACCCACCAATCAGACGCTGTCAGTTACGTTCTCTCCAGCCACTCACCTTCTTGCATACAACTGTGCTGTCCAGACGTTGGTTAGTTCTTAACTGCAACAAACAATATCTGCTATTGCATTACGCAGGGATGTACAATATATCAACTGCCGCAATAAACGCATCGTGAAAGGCTGCGACATATTGCGAAAGACACTATTTTTTGACAGAGTTTTTGTGTCAGTTGAAAGAAAATATCCGCAGAAAACTGCACATTAAAATGTAGCTATCTTTCTTTGGTGCCTTTTATAGTCAATGCAATGCTTAGTTTGTTCAATAAAAGAATGTTGGGAATGATTTCCTTTCATTTGTTTAAAATTCAACAAGCAATTTGTTGTATTTTAGCAGAATACTAAAAGCAGCAGAACTGAGTACACTTTAAGATCTGTTTATTTAATCTCAAGTAATATTGTTAGCGCGATATTCAACAATGTTTTTGCATATTTTCCTTGTATCGTGCAGCCCTAGCATTAAGCAGGATTGATTGTCAAAGAGCTAAATGCCTGCAGAGCGAGCGTGCTTTTCATCAAGCCAAGCTGACAGACACTGACACCGGGTCAAACTCTGCTACATGTTGCTTTTTTTTTTTTGCTACCTTTTTCTTAAAAGCCAATTTTGTTTTTCCTCCTGGAGCAGAGCCCACGGCCCCATATGTGAGTGCTGGAGAGGGCCTGCTTTCCTAAACATTACGCAGGGTTGCCATTAGCTGAGGCCCAGCAGGTGGGATTAAAACCAGCGCCCAGCGAGGCTGCAGCAGATCAAAGGGGGAGCCTGGGCAGGCCTGGCCCCGAGTCTGATTTATTTTTCAATAAATAAGCAGTGCATCTGTTGAGGAGTGGCATGGGAGAGAGCCGCCGCGCGCACGCTCGCTTTCTTCTGCCGCCATCTGTCCTCTGGAGAGGAGGAGAGCCAGGGCATGGTTTTTTTTACTGCGGCTGTTATGCAACAAAACTGCCTGCCTCACTGAATGCCTGTTCCCTATTAACCGACTCTCCCTTGTTCTGGTACCATACAGTCCTGACGCAGTTCACACACATGTGGATGTACTCTTACAGAGGCACTTGTTGTTTTTCATCCTCCCAGGAGAGAGCAGCGTGTGTGTGTGTGTGTGTGTGTGTGTGTGTGTGTGTGTGTGTGTTCTCACTCCCCTGCGTGTCAAAAGGCTACACTTGGTCATGTGCCTTTGGCGTTTGTTACTGACGCAAAAACTCTCCTTTAGCCATCTAGCCCTTTGGTGTCATAGCTTGGGCAGCTTCAGGTTTAGGAAAAGATTACCAAAAGTCCTGTGTTGTTTGACCCATCCACCACTCAAACCTTCCTCCTTACGTGGATTTTCGGTCTTTCATACTACTCGCTAGCGTTATCGCTCTAAATACTATGTCATCTGACAGCGCCGTGGTCAGGCTGTTGCTCCACCGGGTGCGTTCCATAAAGGTGCTAAAGGGTGATTTTTGCGTCGGTGTCTGACGCTAGGAGCCACGGACCAGTATTTGACGAGTTGGGACCGAGAACGGGTTGGCATGGCACATAGTTTACAATGGTAACAGTGATGGATTTACCACTCTAAACAAGTATACTTAAGACATAATGGTACCACAAAAGCAGGCTTCTTTATTTCTGGCCGGTAACTGTCAGTTTTATTAGCTCAAACGACAACCGACACATTTTGTCAGCTAGCTAGCCAACTAGCTAACTCATGTTAAAAACTAGATCTCCAACAAAAGGGTCCGAGTATATACTTGAAGGGCGCCTGGTTAGCTCACCTGGTAGAGCGGACACCCATATATAGAGGTTTACTCCTCGACGGAGCAGTCGCGGGTTTGACTCTGACCGGCGGCACTGCTGCATGTCATTCCCCCCCTCTCAAGTGTAACTGTCCAACACAAATAAAGGCCTAAAATGCCCAAAAAATAATAAAAAAATAAAAAATTATATATATATATATAAAAAACCCTCCAAACTCTTTACATACCAAGTAGTATTGCTCTGTTTGGACCAATTAAACACGTGGAGAAAGTTACAGTTGCTAAGCCATACGACCAACATTACTCAGTTTACCTAAATCACTTTATTTGGGGATAAAACTGAAAGTAAGCGCAACTGTTAAAGTGGTAATAAACCATCACAAGAAGACTAAGTCGGTCTGTAAACGGTGTTTGGTGTTTTTTGCCCCCAAAGTCGCCTTCCAGGCAGCGTGGCAATGGTTATGTTTAGGAGTAAGGTTAGGGTTAGCTGCCTGGAAGGCGACGTTGGCGACAAAAAACACCATCGAGCTCTGTAAACTGTGAAGTACGTGAAAAGTAAGGGTAATGTTTGGCTTTTGTTTTATCTTCAAAACAACTTTGTATGATCATGTTTTTCACCCTTTCAGACTTGTTTTTACATCGCGGATTTACTCAGTAATTAACTTGGCACGTCCAACAATACTATTTCCACAAAATCCAAGTTGTGATAAATCAGAAATATGATTGGAATTACCCACCCCCACCACCCCCCCAAAAAAAAACATATACAGGTATATCAGACTCATCAGTCCATCAGTTTTTGTGACTAATCTGCTTGTTCCATGGTATTCGTACACCAGATAGACCACCGACTGAGTAACTGTACGCAACATTTCATAATGTCCTCCTCTGCACAGTGACTCACAGTGATGGATGGGGACGGCTTTTTCCAGATTACACATGATAGACATTAAGGAGAAATGGGCTCATTTTGTATTATTAACACACTTTCATATTCATGCTGCAACACGGCAGAAGCTATTTTTTCATTTGCATTTCCTCTTCGGGCTAATGAATATGCAAATTACAGTTGTGTTGCCTCCCAAAATCTCCAGTGAATCACGGTCCTCCGTTGTCTTTTTGTCCCTGGCTGCCACTATCACATAGAGCAGAGTACTACGGAAACAAGGTGAAATCAGACTCCATCCATCGACAGCACAGGCACTCCACGTTTGAGCAACTGCCACAAAAAAAAAACAACAACTCAGGAACAAACATGCTCGCAGGGAATACGCTAAATAATGTTCTTGTGAAGCAGACTATGTTTCAACACGCAAGCCAGTGTTTGCCCACAAAAAATATTACCTCCTCATCTTCCACAACTCATGGATACTAAACTGGATATGGTGTTTTTGTTTTTTTTTGTTTTTTTTTTAAACAGGAATGTATTCATTTATATCTTTTAAAAATTGTATTTGGAATAATTGTTAAAGCAAAAGTGAAATTTTCTTTAATTTTTTTCGATTCTCCGCAGCGCAGTCAAATATTTACATGACACCCAAATGACACATGCCACTGTGACAGTGTCATCACTGAGAAACACCCTCACCTCTAACCCTAATAATAATCCCTAACCCATTAACCGCTCAGTCGTTGGACGGAGAGGGGGAAGTCATGGAGATAACCTTTCTTATACCTAACCCTAACCCTCGAGCCAACTCTTCAGATGAGAAACACCACTAAATCCTCTTAGCGCTGACAAACTAAACACAGTTTGGGGTGATCATTACGACTACAGAAGAAAAGCACCACTCACCAGCAGCTGGTCTCTCTCTGCTCTAACAGAGAAGTTTGGCTGGACTGTGACGCAACCAGCCTTCTTATCCATAGCTTCAGGGCCGGAGAAGAGAGGAGGGTGGTGAACAAGACCAAAAAAGGAGGAAGTGAAAGGTGTGTGTGTGTGTGGGGGGGGGGGGGCATTCCAAGTAAACCTTTGTGTTGTCTTCCCATCAACCATGCACTTGCTGTCCTCCGGTTTGGTTTGCTTGTTTATAAAGCATAAAGTAGCCTCTTAATGATTATCCAATTGTATGTTATATCTTTTTAGCCAACATCATAAGTTGTTACCACTAGTTTTACACTTCTTTATGGAATTGATGGTGAATAAACATCATTTACATGAAATTATCGGTAATTTTTGAGTAAAATGAGCAGAAATTAGGAATTATCTTGACTAATAGTTGAGGTCAGAGAAACATATGTTTATGGATGATCACAAATTTTCACCCGGGTAGACCATAAAAGTAGTGATCATCAATTAGCGGATGGAACCATCCATGTTATTTTTGGGAAATTTGGTTGAAAAGAAAGCCATATCTCTGATTTAGAAACTTTGAAAACGGGTCAAATTTGACCCGAGGACAACATGAGGGTTGAATTAGAATTGATTTTGGAAACCACTTCTTATTTGGGATGGCGGATATTGAAAGGAGGTGGTCTTTTCATATAAGAAATAGAAAAAAGGAAGAAAAACTGACTTAAACAGCTGGTCTGCACAGACGTGAACATGCCTACCTTCACAGCCTCACACAGACAGAAGAAGTCGATCAACAGAAAATTAATCGGCAACGGTTTCGATAATCAATTCGTTTTTTTACCCTCGTTTTACAATATAATCAATTCAATATCTTAGTGTTCTGTCGGTTGAACAAAAATCGGCATTTGTTGAAGTTTGTTGCGATTTTCTGATGTTTTGTAGACCTAACAATTAATAAATTAATGGAGATTAGATTAGATGAAAACAAATCCTACTTTAGTCCTGCTATCCTTTGCTTTTACACAGAATGAACGGAAACCGCAACAAGACATGACATATCGTTTCTCCAGCAACATACTCTTAGCACTTCATATAATCTTTAATAAAAGTGCTGCCACACTAAAATACAAGAGAATAGTAGGCCTGCACGATTCGGCGATTTTCTATTGGCACCTATAGCACATTGCGCATCCCCACAAGCCTATAAACATAGAAAAAGAAATTGAAGTCATTTAAAAATTCAATCGCGAACAGGGGTGAATCGAGATCGCGATTTTAGAACGATTTATCATGCAGGCCTAGAGAAAAGATTGGTTTTTTTTACATTATATTTACCTACCATAGAAAACTCCACTTCCCAGGCAAGGCAACTGCTTTGAATTTCAGTGGAAGAAACAAATATCTCCAACAGATAGCAGGTGGTGAAAGTTTTAGTTCCAACCCAGATCGTACTTGCTCTGTAGTCCCTCAGATGAGAGAGAGAGAGAGAGAGAGAGAGAGAGAGAGAGAGAGAGAGAGAGAGAGAGAGAGAGAGAGAGAGAGAGTGTGTGTGTGTGTGTGTGTGTGTGTGTGTGTGTGTGTGTGTGTGTGTGTGTGTGTGTTTCAGTGAGTTTCAAAATGAAACCGATCTTCGGGGTGAAAACAGCGGATGGAGTTCATCTAAGAGGCCAAAGAACATGACAGACCTGAGAGGCTCGCTCTGTTTACTACAGCAGTCTACTGGGAAGCGCACATAAACAGACTGAAAACCATCAACCACGCCTACCTGCTCAATCACACTCCCACAAGCTCACACACATCCTGGCTGATTCATGTAAACTCCCACTGAAAATGAGCTCTTCTCTCCTGAGAATCAGAGGTTTTTTTTTCCCATCTGACGTACAGTTCTGTGATATTTCGGCTGATCCAGACATAAACCAATGTATTTTTTTCTTTTTCTTATTCATGTCATGTGCTAAACTCTCCTGCTCGCCGTCATTTGAACTTTGACTCAGGGGTGACATTAGGGTTAAACCAGGGAGTTTGGGTTTCTTCAAAAGTGCTAACCGGGGTCACAGTGGGAAGTAAATGTGTTCAAACACAACCAACACGTGAACAGTACAATACACATATTTATATAACCACAGTCAGTTTACCTTCTGTTCAGTCCGGATCAGTTTTGAAATAAAAAAACAGATAAACGAAAAAACAAGTTAGATTTCATAGTTTCAACAACAACAACAAAATACCTGATGTTCCATTACTGCATACAAAATAAATGCCTTTGGTATGGTGTAGTGGTGAAACGATGCGTCGCTTACAAGATTAGTCAATTGACCAAAAATGTATTTAATTTAATTGATCTATTAATCCTTTGAGTACTTTTCCAAAAGGGGAAATCCACAAGTGTTATTACTTCTTACGGGCTGGCTACATTGCACGTGCAATGTACGCGGAGTGGACGCTTCAAAACTACGCTTCCACTATAATCAGTGAAACTGGCTACACTGGACACGAGAGCAGCGCGTAGTGGTGCGTATGCACCGTGGAGATCCGCTCTACAAGCGTAAAAATAGGACAGTCGTCTATTTATATTTTTGACGCGAGGTGCGTGTGGCCCTTTTACACAGAAATGGATCCTAAAGTGTCTATATTTCTTTTTAATTAAACTAGGGATATACAGGAAATGACTTAATGACTGTCGGTGAGCATATGGCAGTTTGGTTTTGAGAGTTTCTGTTTTTATTTCGTTTGCCTCACCTGCGTCCTCTGATAACAGCTGACAGTAAATCGACGTTTTCACAGCACTGTGCCGGCTCCAAAATACGGAAGAAACAACAACAATCCCAAAGCAAAAGCTCTCCGTCTCGCACAATCGCCGTGTGTGCGCAGCAGGTGTAGCCAGTTAAAACATACATTCCGCGGCTCATACGTTCTGCTAATGGTCAGCATACGTTACGCGTTCAATGTAGCCAAAGCGTTACAGTGCACTTATGAAAACAGTTTTGCAATGTCTTCTCGAGGAGCTTTGTCACATTTGGGGGGGAAATAACTTTCATGATGTTACAGGATCCCCGCGTCTGTCTGGCCGCGGCGGAGGACTTGCCATAGTATGGAGAAAACATCTATCCCCGTCAGCTGGTGAGCGTGGAAACTTTCTCCTCTTTTGAACTGCAAATCACTAGAGTTGGTCGGATAAAGCCGTTCTACTGCATTCTTATTTATCGCCCCCCTGGTCCTGCTGGGCAGTTTTTATCCGTGTTCACAGACTTTATGTCATCGGTTATTAAATTTGAAAAGCCATTAATGGTTGGGGCTTTTAACCTGCACACTGACGTTGCCGATAACCATGCTGCAAAAGATTTCCTTAGTATTACTGACTCACACAATCTAAAGCAGCATGTTCACGGGCCCACACATGCTGGTGGTCATACATTAGACCTTGTTTTCACACTAGGTCTGGAGGTTAATTCTATATGCTGTGAGGATATGTTGATTAGTGACCACAAGTGTATCTTTTTTAATCTCTCTACCATTGCTGATCCCCCCTGCCGGAAACGTTCGACATGTCGGCGCATTATTACTCAAACAACTGTTGAGCAATTTATCTCCCGGTTTGGCTGTGATTTTAATACTATGGGTAATGATGTTGAGCTCTTAATGCAATCTTTTAATGACCTCTGCTCTTCTGTGTTGGACGAAGTGGCTCCTTTAAAGTTAAAATCTAAGCCCATCTGTAACGCCTCGCCTTGGATGATGGACGATGTGCGTTGTCTAAGGAGGAGGTGCCGTAGGACTGAACACCTGTGGAAATCCACTGGGCTTGAAGTACACCGTCTGCATCTTAAGGAGCTTATGCAGGATTTTAATAATTTAGTTAAGAATTCCAGGTCGGCCTATTTTTCTAATTCAATCTCTTCTTCCAAGACAAACCCCAAGGTTTTATTTGATGCTATAAATAATATTGTCTCTCCTCCTGCCACTGTGACAACAATATGCTCGCAAGATGACAGTAATAGGCTGCTGTCATTTTTTATTGATAAGGTAGAGTCTATTAGATCAAATATTCAGCCTGGGCCACACCTTCATGTAGACTGCCTTTCTTCACCTAGGCCTATTACCATTGAATCTTTCCAACCAATCAGCCTCCAGGAGTTGCTAAACTTGACCAAGAAAATGAAAATGTCCTTTTGTCAACTGGATATAATACCACCCTCATTATTTTCAAAAGCACTTCCTGCCATTGGCCCTAGTATAGTAGCTATTGTCAACTCCACATTGGCCACAGGCTGTGTCCCGTCCTATTTTAAACATGCCACTATCCAACCTATATTAAAGAAGCCTAATTTGGACCCAACAGTGTATCGCCCCATTTCAAAGCTGCCATTGTTGTCCAAAATTATCGAAAAGTGGCTAATCAACTTACAGCTGTTTTAGAGAATTTGGAGATATATGACAAATTTCAGTCAGGCTATAGGAAGAGACATTCTACTGAGACGGCCCTGGTGAGAGTCCATAATGACCTTCAGATGGCCTCAGACATAGGTCTATGCTCACTGTTAGTACTTTTAGACCTCAGTTCTGCCTTCGATACAGTCAACCACCATATCATGATTAAGAGATTACATGAATGGGTGGGCATATCAGGTGTGGCCTTGGACTGGTTTGCATCCTATCTCTCAGATAGAACTTTTGATGTCTCTATTGGGGATTGCCATTCTGCATCATCGCCCCTGTCTTGTGGTGTTCCACAGGGTTCAGTGTTGGGCCCTATATTATTCATTTTATATATGTTGCCTCTAGGTCAGATTATTTGCAATTTATGTCTTTTTTTTATGCAGATGACATACAGCTCCATTTTACTTTTAGGCAAAATGAGACATCCAAACTTATTAGGCTCCTAGATTGCATAGACGCTATAAACAACTGGATGGTTGAAAGCTTTTTGCAGCTGAACCCAGATAAGACTGAGGTTTTAATCATAGCGCCAGACAGTGCTATTCCTCTGATCAAGCAGAAAAATTGGGCCTTTGTCATCTGCGGTCCGGCCCAGTCTAAGGAACCTTGGGGTGACATTTGACAAATCCTTATCTTTTGAAACTCACATCAAATCATTGACCAAATCCTGTTTTTTTCACTTACGCAATATTAGCAAATTAAGGGCTGTGGTCTCTCAGTTAGAACTGGAGATTCTCATCCATGCCTTCATTTCCTCCCGTATTGACTATTGCAATTCACTTTTCTCCTCACTCAATAAATCTGTCCTTCACCACCTGCAATCCATTCAAAACACTGCTGCTAGGCTTCTTACTAGATCAAACAGGCGCACCCATACCACCCCTTTACTCTACTCCCTTCACTGGCTTCCTGTAACCTACAAGATCCAATTCAAAATTCTCACCATAACCTATAGGGCTCTACATGGTCAGACCCCTGATTATCTTGCCAACATAATTCACTTACACACCCCCTCCCGGTCTCTCAGGTCTGTCAAACTAAATCTGCTATCCACGCCACGCACTCGTCTGAAGACATGTGGGGATAGAGCTTTTGAGGCTATGGCACCCAGACTCTGGAATGCACTACCTACCAGCATTAGGTTTGCTGAGAATGTGGACTGTTTTAAGGGACAAGTGAAGACTCACCTGTTCAGGCTAGCTTTTGGGTAGCCTATGTCTTTTATTTATTTGATAATTGTTTGTTGTATTTGTATTTTATTCTATTGACTATTTTTACCATGTTTTTATTGTCTATGCACATTGTAAAGCACTTTGTGACCGTGTCTGTGAAAAGCGCTGTATAAATAAAATGTACTTACTTACAGTGATGTCATCAAGGTTATCTCTCTATAATTGGAGGTAACCATAGACTGCATATAAAGAATGGACTTAGCATTGGTGACGTCACCCATTGGTTTGTGGACTGCTGTTATGAAGGCACGAGTTTGAATTTTTGCCATTGCCATCTTGGTATTTTGGAACCAGAAGTATATTTGGACAAAAGGGGAAAAGCTGGGGAGAATGACGCATCTAAGCAAGTGTTGTGTATGGTTTCAATGGTGCAGCGCCAAGTTAAATGCTAAAAGGGAGAAAGTCGCAGATTTTCAACCCTTCTAACGCAAATCATCTAGCAGAGGGTTTTTTTTGGTGGGTAAACACGGACCCCCAGGTACTGGTCCCGTTCATCAGCATGTACACAGAGCTGGATGAAAATCGGCAGACTTTTTCTTAAGTTACCATCTAACGATGATGCTGGCTAGCTAGCATTATTAGCGGAACGCTGAACAAGACATTTCTAGGCGACCAAAGTGTTCCAATTAACTTTGATGAAGCAAAAACACAGTGCGAAAGTCAAAGTTTAAGAAAACATGGACAACACGCAAAAACAAGTTAATGGCTTTTAATGTACTCAGTGCCATGGTTAGCATTGCTAAGTCTCCATCATGATTGAAAGGTTGGCGTGTAGCCACGCCCCTTAAGCATGCCCTGCTTTATTTTCTATTTTAAAATATATGGGAACAAAATTTACAAAATGAACAGTGAAACTAGCGATTGAGACCATAATCTCGATTTGAAAATGTTTCCCGAGGTAATAAATCAAGACAGAAGTAGAGTCATTTCTATAGAAACAGAAGTCATTATGGAGCCAGTGGAGTCACCCCTGCTGGAAATTAGAGAGAATACAGGTTTTAGGCACTTCCGCATTGGCTTTACTTCTCAGGCCCAAAAGCTGCCGCTTGGAAATAACCCTGGGGCTTTTGCTTGAAGACTACACATTTACAACAGAAAGCCTTAATTTAGAGCTGCAACGATTGATTAACTGACTTGTAGATCAAGAGATAATTAATCAGCAACTATTTTGACAATCAATGAATGGTGTAACGAAAAGATGCCAAATATATACAAACGATGCCTCTCAAATATGAGGACTTGCTGCATGCTGTTATCATATATGATAAAAAATGTAATATTATTTTGGTTTCGGACTGCTGGTTGGCTAAAACAAGCTGCTTGATGTTGTACATGGCTAAACAATTCATGAGAACATAATTTAATCAATAATGAAAACAATAGTTGCCCTACTTGCGTTACAAACTTAAAGTGTGGAGTTTGAAAAACGTTGACGTTTGCCAAGCGGGGAGGGTCTAATAAAGAGACCCACAAGTGTTTTTGAAAGCTTGGGACTAAAAGTCGAGATATCTCGGCCTCTGACGATTCTTTTTATTTAATCTGTCTCTCAGAAGTCAACCAACTTTACAGAAATGTAATACTCAATCACTGAAATACCCCTTTAAACAAACCATTCTCTAATTCCAGATTCTAAAATGTCAGGATTTGCCATTTTTCTGCAATCAGCACATAAATCAGAATATGAAAATAATCATTACTTGCAGCTCTTGTGTGGGAGAGTACAGTGTTGTGTGGGTGTTTGACGTAAGAGCAAGTATGATTTATAGCCGAACGTCCCGTTACAGTCTGTTGCGTTGACCACAAACACTCAGCCCACTACCTCTGTTCTTTTGTCATTCAGGTTAATCCGAGATCAACCATGTTTAAATCCCCCACAATTAACTAGCTCACAAAAACAATTCAAGCCCCTGAGGCTGGGGGCCGCGTGTGTGGAGTAAGATAAGGGAGGGGGAGGTGAGGTGGGTGAGTTTTAATGCCCAAACCCCCCCTCCATGTCTTGTCTTCAAAACAAGGCGACCTGTTGAATCCATGTCTGCCCCGCCGCCCCCCACTGTCAGCCTTGATTAGGGGAGGCTATATTTAAAGGAATAGACAGCAGCGATGCAATTATCTTCAAGGATTAGACCCCACTGGCACTGCCATTGTTGGAGGGCTGAACACGAGTGCCCTTCCCTTGATGCCTGACCGTGGCATTAACCCCTCAATAACCACAAGCTCGGAATTATTTCAAGTCTTCAAGGGAGCGGTGAGATAAGGGGGGAAATCAAAGGGAAATGTGAGCATGAAGATAACAAGGACAAGCAAGTCGATGTGAGAAAAAGAGAAAAAATAGTTTTGCCCGTGATGATGCTGCTGCACGTTCCACGGTTTCGTGGCTGGCTTCGGTTAAGAGTGATTTAGAGAGCACGCTTCCACAGCCATAATAACACGTTCGGAATTGGAGATCTTTCAAAGCTTATTATCGCCTCTCTAACCAAGCATTGCAGACTGCAGTTCTCACAGCATTTCATTAAGCAGCGGTTGTTTAGGTTCTCAAAACACTCGGAGCAAACCAACAATTAGTGGGGTTTGCCATGGGAAGACTCTTCGCATGCGAGGGATTTAGGACGGTTGTTTTCTCAATCCATCTCCTCACTGGGGGCCTTCTCTTAAGTCTTTGAACCCCAGCTATATTGGTCGGCTCATACAAGGCCGTTTCCATTGGAGCGCCAATCAGGTACCCTCTTCCTGTTATTCCCCCTGTCTGCCGTGATGCTGCTTCCTGACTGGGATGCTCCTGGGGGGTTGAACTGGCGTCACAGGTACAACTCCTTTACTTGCGTTTGTACTTTCCTGACGAGACACTATATATATGGATACGCATAAGTCAATGTCCAGCTTTTTTGTTATTGCAGGATGCTGGTCAAACTGACTTCCTTTCCACTAACCCTAATGGACAAATATGCCCTTTTTCCACATTTCCATTATTATTTGGGGTCAGTATTTGATCAGGAAACTCATCGGGGCATCTTACAACAAAGAAAAATAAGTTACGTTTTCATGTAAATAATGAATAGACTTCGAAGAAAACACTGTGCCAAACCGAATTAGTCAGAATCAAAACCAAACAAAACTACATGCACGAAATACTGTAACATTTTCAATTTAAAAAATAAATGCAATTTCACATCATTTTGTATATATCTGTCTAAAAACGTTGGAAAAGCTTAAGCAAAACTACATGCACGAAATACTCTGGGTGCTCCGTTTTGTATTTTCACTGGACCAATGTCATATATCCACCGCTCTGTTAAGGTTAGGTGATAGCGATCCGACAGAAAATGAGTCACCCTCTCAGAGTCGTCAGCCTCTGTTTCTGGACCATCACATTCCATAGGACTGGAAAAGTACAGCTTCTGTGATTGGTTCACAGCTGATGAGGTCTGTGTGGTGTTTGTACAAGAGTGAGCTGCTTAGCCTGTTGTAGCCTGCTGGGATCCAATATCTAACAGTGTTCCTCCACTGGAGAGAAATGTCCAAATAAACATGGAAAATATCAATGACTGAACACAGGATATTACATACACTTAAGAAGAAAAACTTATCAGCTGACGTGGGTACAACGAGGCCAGCTGGCACTCAAAAAACAAAAGCTCATTCTTACGCAAGCCTGATGATCAATTCAGTCTTTCACATGTAGTACAATTATTTGCATGATGGCTCAATAATGGGTGGTGACAAGTCAACCTACTGTAAACTCACAAAGCTGATTACTGCATCAAAAATATGAGGTAAACAAACTCAGATGGTGAACCAAAAACAATATGTTAAATGCAAGGGAAGACCGTCAAGAGTCCATTTTTCTTCCGAATGCAACCCTCACATAGAAGCCACTGCCTAGGATCACTTTCCCTGGGTGCACAGAATTGAATCGTTATTAGATGTAATAGGTTGTAGGGACGGGTTTGGGAGGGGAGAGGGAGTGGTTTTATTTTGTGTGGAGTGTTAAAATGTTCTAAATAAATACCAAAATGGTCTAAGTAAATAGGGGAAATAGGTTTGGAATTATTCTTACAACTGAAATTAATTTTTTGTTATTACAGAGGGAAAGTACCGAAAAAAAAAGGTACCGTTGGGTACTGGAACCCAATTTCAGGTCGGTACCGGTAAAAATGTAAACGGTACCTAAAACATTCCACGTGTTCCTCCAGTAAATAATCAAAAATCTACCAATCGTTTAGATGTTGAACTATGTCATGATGAATGAAACGGAGAAAATTATCAACACTGACATGCACTGCAAATAGTCCAACTATGACCAAACTGTAGCAGTAAGACTCACCATGCTCAGGCAGGCAGCCAGTAATAACAGAATGATGAGCCTTATATTACCACATCTAAGCATGCAGCTACCTTCATCACACAGCACTCGAGTGAGTTTTTAACTCAAGACTGTATTGCTTACAAAATGTGTTCCTACAGCTGCTTCCTTTATAGAAGAACCCTGTATGAAGTCTTTTCGGTAATAACTGCGTAGGCAATTAAGCCTGAACTTCTCGTCAGTCTAGCAGCAGAAAATCTGTCTAGTGAGATGCTGCTGTGTTTGAAGGAGTATGTCTGCAGATGTGAAAGAGGGGAATGAAATGGAAAAGAGCATGCACGCTCACCCTTCCCTAATAAACAAATTAACACCAGAGTATCCCGACAGTCAGCATCATGTTGAAAAGTGATTAGGTAACTTTTCCTCCGCTCCACTGTCTAAATGACTCCAGAGTCATCAGAGCATTGCAGACCACCGTTTCCATTAGTGGGCTTGCATTACTTCATAAAGTCAACTTTCCAAGACCTTCACAGTTATAGCTGAGGTCACATCCTGTTACTTCTCTTTCCCAGAAAACGAATTTAAAAGACTCTGTAGTCTGCAGCCACTGATGTTACTCAAGTAGAATACAAGCTGGGAGAAATACATGTGGGTAGAAATCAAGCAGAACTGTTGAACATACTGTATTTTCCTGTTCTGAAACAAATCAACTGTGGCAGCTTACTTTTAAAAGATGGAAACATTTGCACAAAGAGGAAAAGGGCAAGAAACAGTGTTTTCCCTAGGTGTGTAGAAGACTTAGGTGGGTTTTAGGGGGTCCTCCCTCAAGAAAATGTAACATTTTCAATTTAAAAATAAATGCAATTTCACATCATTTTGTATATATCTGTCTAAAACGTTGGAAAAGCTTAAGCAAAACTACATGCACGAAATACTCTGGGTGCTCCGTTTTGTATTTTCACTGGACCAATGTCATATATCCACCTCTCTGTTAAGGTTAGGTGATAGCGATCCAACAGAAAATGAGTTACTCTCTCAGAGTCGTCAGCCTCTGTTAGATATCAGCCTCTGACAGATAACAAATAGAACTCCTAAAAGCTTAAAGACAGGGGCGACCCAGTAGAGTGTGTGCCCCATGTAGGCTTAGTCCTTGGCAGCGGTCACAGGTTCAAATCCAACCCGCGGCCCTTTGCTGCATGTCGTACCCCCTCTCTGTCTTCAAGCTATCCTGTCAATAAAGGCCATAAAAGCCTAAAAAAACAAACAAAACAAAAACACAACAAGCTTACAGTAAAGACAAAACTTGCTAAAGCAGTCCACTGGGGACAAACTGCAATCATTAGAACTGACAAAAGTCATTTAGTTTAAGTTTCGACGCTCACTTCGGCTTAGGTGGTGCCGTAAACGGCTTGGGGTGCTGCGCCCATACCTTATTATGGTAGGGAAGACTGAGAAAAAAGAACATAGCATAACCACAAAAAGAATGAGGAGAGGCAGGTAAACTTAAGAGGATGCATGCAGCGGTTTTAAACGGTGCTACAGTCCAAACATGCTGAGTGACCGACTGCTTCCACCGGGCAGAAAAGTGAATCCCTGCAGGCTGAAGGGTGGACTACGACCAGACATATAGGAGGGTGTCAGTGCCCGACGCAAGCGTCTTTGCTAGATTAAGACCGACGCAGTTGTCAATTTCCCGTCCAGGAGATGACACTCTGATTGGTTTATTGCATGTTACGCCCAAAACACACCTATGAATTAATGAAGACACTAAGACCAACCCTTTTGAACCATGCGCCTGGCGCATGGACCCTTTTTTCCGCCGTCAAACTAGCTAAAGTGCACGTACACGCCCTAAACGTACATGCGCCAGGTGTTTCACACTGTGCACTTAGATCGTTAAAATAGGGCCCCCAGAATTGAAGCCATCTCTTCCAGGAAATGCCACGTAGACCTTGCAGTCTTCAGCACCTTGACACAGACAGAAAGTGGGCATCCAGCCCACTGTGAGTGTTTACTTAGCAGCCTTAGCAGGTCCCTGTCAGTGTCAGTAAGGTGAGATGTTCAGCCAAGCAGGACAGTGGAAAGGAAAGTTTGTCTGTATTCGTAAAATAGCACACACAAAAAAAACTGGCATGAAAAGAAAATGCAAGTGGAGGACTATAAAATAGGGAGCACAGCTACAGTAAAGATTGAATGATTCAGCCACTAGTAATAAGGTGATTCTGTGTGAAGTATATCACGCGGGTGCGTCTGTGCTTGTCTGACTAATATATTACTTCCTCTAAAACATCAGCAAAGGATTACTCATAATATGCGACTGAATGGGACAAAAGAGAGGGACAAAAAGAGAGAATAAAAGCCGACCAAAACCAAAAACACAACAGGGGTGAGGAGCGAGTGACAGCATCAGACAAACACAAGCCAGGTTTCCATCGAAATGTAGCACAGATTTGCCGAAAAATCTGCGAAAGAACATTTGAACGAGATGACGTAGTTAAAAGAGTGCCAGTCAAATCTCAAACGGTAGAAACAAAGATGGAAATATGGAATTTATGTTTTGCTTCATATGCAATATAAGTTGCATGTTGGTCTCATTTGTAGTCGTAATACAGTGAATTATATTTGGACTAGAGACAAAGAGAACTACAACACCACAAAATAAAATAAAAAATAAAACATTCTAAAGCGCTGCGGGAACATTTCAATGAGCATTAGAGGTAGCGTTACATGGATGTCGTAAAATTAAGACCTGTATATATAATTATTTGAGACCTAGAACACAATACTTGCGAATTTAAAGGGGAACTATTCCGGGTTTTTTTTAGCTCAATTTACCTTAACTGAACAGCTTCGGAGTCATTGAAATGGTTATATGACTTTTTTTCGGGTTAAATCGTGGTCGTCTCGCTCCCCCCTAAGTGCCTGTGAGTGGAAAAACCACCCTTGCAACTTTGGGTTGGCGAGCGTCAGGAAGTATCGCGTGAAATCAGGTCTCGCGATAACGAATTGCTTCACGGCACTGCACACATACACACCGTCACCCAGGAATCGGCTAGCTATAAGAACAAGGTTGCGATGGAGTTTTTCACACTATCGTCATGGCTGAGCCGGCAAAAAAGAAGCAGAAAGCTAGGAAAGCATTGTCGGAGGAACAGAGAAAGAGGAAACGGCAGACGGACCAAGTCAGACACGAATAAACATAGGAGCTGCCAAATATCTATTCCGAAGCTGTAGGGGGAGCTCTACAGAGAAACCTGCGAGCAAAAAGTGAGAAAATAGCGAAGAAATTACCAAAACTGCATAACGCCCCTTTAAGACTTTTTAAGGCCTAAAATTTTGATTTTGAAATGTTAGTCTTCTTTAGACTTTTGAAGACCCCGCGGAAACCCTGAAGTGACAAATAAGTCTTATGACACAGTCAAGTCTTTTTTGCAATGTTGTACGTGTTTTTTGTTTTCAAATTTGTGTAGTTTCCACTCTAGTCCACTGTAGTTTTCCGTTTTTATGATTGAAAATTGTGCATAAAAACAAAAACAGGTGGGTGGAAATTCACTTACAGGGAAAGAAAACTAAAAACTTTAAACTTTTAAACTAAACCAAAAGTTAAAGCCAGCTGACTGGCTGAAACGTCTCCTTATCCTTTGTGTTTCTGTCTAACCCCAACTCTCTTCACATTATTCCTCTGCCTCCAGCTGTTTGGGCAGGGAGGGGCCGTTGCCAAGGCGACCCACACCTTTCGGTTTGTCTTGTCTGGTCCTGTCTTATCAAAGCTGAGGGAGGGAAATGAAGAAGACGGGGATAGAAGCAAAGAGGAGGGAGGGAGAAGGGTATAATAAGCCCTTCTCTGGGAGTTTAGATCCAGGGAGCAAGCTCAGACTAGCACTGAGCGCTAACCAGCATAATCTGAAATCAATCCCACCAACTCAGTCAAGAACTATGTCTGGTTTTGGCCGTCATCTTCCACTTGGACACCTGCAGGCTCATTTGAAATCCCAGTGACTTGCAGAAACCCACAGCAAAGTATCCAAACACGCCAGTAAGCCCTCTTGGAAACACATGTGTCGGGCCATCCAAAAGCCTTCTAAGTAACCTTTTTGAGAGCTGCTGTGTAATGTGGTGACAGCGCTGAGCTACGACATGCACGGAGTGTGACACCTGGTGTGATTTCTGTAAGCTATGGTGCAGGTGAACCCATTCCGTTCCAGGCCAGTCATGCTGCGACTAGAAGAGACGCAGAGCTGCCAAGAGATGATCTATGGCAGTGAACGACCAAAGGCAGGCCTGTCTAGGAATAAAAAGGTTTAACTCTCAGGTTGTCTTCCTGTTGACCATGCACTTGTTGTCGCTCCCTGGTCGTGGTCTGGTTTGCTTGTTTATAAAAGCACAGAAAAAGCATAATTTATAACGCTTTAATTGTGTGTTACACCTTTTTAGCCAACTTCATTCCAACTAGTTTTACATTCATGGTCAATAGTCATTTACATTTAATTTGACCTAATGACAGAATGAGGAGCAATTATTATTTGTTTTGGATTATAAAATACTGGTATATGTCAAATATTAGCCAGGATATCCCCAAGTCAAAATTAACTGATGCAATTTTATTCACAAACAACAGAGAGCAAAACTATTTCAGGAAGAATTGTTTTAAAAACTGGTTAAATTTGACTCGAGGACTACATGAGGTTTGAATGCAGTGCAGGACTGGCCTAAGATTACCTGTTTGTCAGACAGAGACAGACAGACTGTCTCTGTGTGTGTGTGTGTGTGTGTGTGTGTGTGTGTGTGTGTGTGTGTGTGTGTGTGTGTGTGTGTGTGTGTGTGTGCGTGTGTGCGTGCATGCGTGTCTACTCTGTGTCCTGCTGCCAAGCTGTCAGCATATCAAAGAGACTATTGGTATAAAAAAATCCTCTTAAAAGTGAAATATAAAAGTTTAATGTTTTTTTTTTTCAATTTATGAGGAAATATGCCTTCTAAATCTGTTTGGTGGGTGGAGTGGGCAAAAGTTATATTTATGTTCCCATTTTTCCTAGAAATGTGCCTCTCACTTGTGCAGCAAAGGCAGAGTGAGTGAGCTCTGGAGGGGAATAGGCAACAGAGCGAGCCCTGCACTGTACTTCAGGTCAGGTTTAAAATGACATCGCCCCCTGCTGTTTAAAGCTTGTTACAGGCAATGCATGTACAACTCTTGAGCAACAGCCCAATAGGATTGAGCTAAATGAGAAATGATGTCAGAATGTCAGAAATGATTACATTGCACAATATATTTTTATTTTATTATAGTCTGGAAATGCCCAAACTTTCATGACTCATCCTGTCACTGTTCTTACATCACACCTCAAAGTACTAAAATCACCAGAAATATTAATCTTTAGCTTATCTCCCGATAACCCCCTCCTTTACTAGGATAGAAAAGATCACTGTGGGGTAAGGCAATGAAGAGTAAGTGTGGAAAAAAACACTGACGCAATGAAATACTTTGAGTTCTAAAAGCCGACTAATAAATCTAAAAACTTAATATTTTCCTTGAAGGTCTTTCCTTTGACTCTGCTTACCGACGACACAGACAAGAAACAGTGAAATGGTCATGATCATGGGCGATTTAGGGGGGCTCAAGCCATCTTAGCCACCCTACATTTCTTTTTTTTTTTTAAATCAATTCTAGTGCTTCAAGTTAGTTTGCGAACGTGTCAGTTAGTGACAGAAGACAAACAATTACAGGTTCAAAGGGCTTGAAACAGGTTTAATATCCTGTGTAGCTGTCGCCGATGCTATGCACCTGTAACCCAGTCAAGGAAAGGGTTAACAGAAACCTAGTGTTGGCCAATCGGAGGTGGTCGTGCCAGACTCCCGCCTTTGGCTGAGTCTCTATCTGATCTGTCAGAGGGAGAGCAGGAGTGTGGTTGTGAAGTTTAACTTTGTAGTCCCCAGAGAAAGAGAAGAAGTTGGTCATTTCATGGCACAGATTAGAACCCAAATTGAAACGTAAGCAACTAAAATTGCTGATTGTTGGAACATTGTTCCAAATTGATCGTTATTACTGTGACTTATAAAGTGTCAGGTTTAGTTCCATCATAGTGTATCCCAGTCCACACTTGGCTACAAGTCTTTCCCTAGTCCCCTTACATAATAACATCAACCCTGACCAAGGAGACAGGTGGCGTCAGACATGCTTTGTGCATGTCTGACGCCCTCCCCACACACGCCAGGCCACACAGCAGCTCATATAAACACTATTGCATACTTTCAGATGACATACTGCAGCTCATGAATTCACCTTCTGCCTCATTCACTACTAAAAAAGGAGGGACCGTGGCATGTGAGAGAAGCCTCATAGGCTCAAATGTCTTTCAGGAAAAGTGGGGTTTGGGAGACTCAATAATGTGAGGAGCAGGGAGAGGATAGTTCACGTTTAAGCTCTGTGGCTCTCTCTTCTTCCCCCATTTTATTATTCGCAGTTGCCATGGAGAAAAACTATATTTAACCGCCTGTCTCACTGCCGACTAAATGCACTTTTCTCTCTGTCGTTTTCCCTTTCCATTGTTTCCACTAAGAGGACAGAAGGGGACAACATCTTGATTTAAATGGGGAAAATCCGGTCTAATGCTTTCCTCTAGTGGCGGTACTAGGGAGTCGACAAAACCAAAACAGACCAGACCAGACACTATGTCAGTTTCTCTTCTGGCCAGACCCCTGTTTTCAGAAACCAGTGGTGGCTTCAAAGGAATAATTCATTTCACAGTCTAGCGGGCAGGCACAGAGTCCAGACACTCGCCCCCCCCCCCGCCCCCTTTTAACACCTAAAAGAAAAAATGGCAGCTTCGCTGCACTGCTTGGCCTTCACTGTGTTGCAATGCAACATACAGTAAGAGAGATGCAGTAAGTTCTGGGTACATCCGACGAGGGACAGGTTATGGGGACAAAGTCATGGTGCGTGCATCTTCATTTTCAGTTCCTGTTTAAGGGATAGTAAAAATGATGTGGTGGTTTATTGGTTGGGGGTCGGGGGGGTAGACCTCCCTCTGGTAAACATTTTTAACCTCATCTTTATCCCCAAAGAGGATATTATTCATGTCCAATGATAAATAAAATGTAGGTTAACACTGAATGAGTGTGAATTCAATTTCAATTGAATGTGTTTATTGTTATGTATGTATTGTAAGTCTTTTGCAGAACCAAACCTATGGAGGGTTGGTGGTATGTAACACTTGTGCATAATGTATTTGGGACCCCTAAAATGGCACGTCGCCCCAGCCTGGCCCCTCCATTTGAAATTGTTCCATGTAATAGCACAACAAGTCTTGCAAATTACTACGATGACTGTAATTGCCCTCTGATGTCTCTATAGTTAGGACGACATCATTTGTCAGTGCCTCCCAAAACAATCACAAATCACTGTTGCGGAACAAGCACTTTAGGTCGCAGTTTGGTTAGTTTTAGGCACAAAGCGACTAGGTTAGGGTAAGGATAGATCATGGTTTGGGTTAAAATTACTCCTTGGTTAAGGACAGGGGACGTTTGTCATCATGGTCACAATAATAACACTTGGTTAAGATTAGGGAAACCAACGTTGCCTGTCAGTAGGAAACAGGAAACCCATGGCTAAGTCTGACTTTTGTTAACCCATTCAACCACCCCTACCTCCTCTCCCTGCAGGCCGTGTGACTCTTTAACAACATCACGCCATTTCCCCCTTTTCTCCCGGCGGATAAGACTCTATGGCCGCTACAGGCGCTTGTCATTTTAACGTAAATGTGTACAATGTGTGTGTGTCTCTCTCTCTTTATAAAATGTCCAACGATAGTTAAAAACACACCTTTTTTTTTTTTTTTTTTAAATCGCCACCTTAACAGATGAAAACCACTCTACCACAACTGTCTTAATTATATACATACATAATGGGGTCTATGTGACTGAGTTGATTTGTCACAAGAAAAAAAGGTGGCCATGACCAACTGCCACTTTGCTTGTTTTCAAGCCATGATGCCTCTCTCTCATTGGTGGGCCAAATTCTCTGGGCGGGCAAAGCAGAGAAAGGGGCGGTAACCTTCCTCCTTATGATGTCATAAAGGGAAGATTCCAGATCGGCCCATCTGAGCTTTCATTTTCTCAAAGGCAGTGCAGGATACCCAGGGCTCGGTTTACACCTATCAACATTTCTAGCCACTGGGGGACCATAGGCAGGCTGGGGGACTCATATTAATGTTAAAAAAAACCTCATAAAGTGACATTTTCATGCCATGGGACCTTTGATCATTTTCTGGCGCAGTGTTAGATGAGAAGATCAAAATCACTCTCATGTCTGCCAACAGTTGGTTAACTTAGCTTAAACACTGGAAAAGGTTGGGAAACAGCTAGCCTGGCTCTGTCAAAAAATAACAAAACATGCTGAATCCAGGTTAAACAAACAAGATTTAAACTATTGCTTTCAGTGAGACTTTAAGTCAACTTTGATTTTCCAGGATATGAAGACACTCTGGACTGACATCACAGTCCTTCTTTTAGTTGACCTGGCAGGTTTAAGGGTTTATGGTCTTACCTTAGAGGCCCTCCGGCGCTCCGGACACTGAGGATGCTGGCAACCCACCCAGTCCTCCTCCTGGACGGGCTTCTCATCTGAAACAGAACACACCAGTCAATAAACCATCTCTCTTTGTCACTAAAACACTACAGCAGCCACCCAGCCAGCTACACATCCATTAACACACCTGTCTTCGTGAAGCTGTAAAAACATATTGTAGACACGAAGACATTAAGCCACTGCCTGTGTTTATATAAGGACGGAGTGAGAGAGTGACTGTATGAGACACAAGAATCACTCTCACGCAGTAATAGAGACCAAGGAGCCATGTCATAAAATGAAAAAGGAGAAGTCTGGTTAAAGAGATTTCTTGAAGAAAAGGTAAACAAAGAGGAAAAAAGGGGGGGGGGGAGTGCGCTGTTGGGAGGAGATCAGAGAGAAATGAATAACGACCAAAGAGACGGCAAGAAAATGGAAGCGAATGAGAGGAAGCCCCATTCTGCTTTCTGTACCAGAGTGCACTCGTCGTGGGTAAGCTCGCGGTTCTCCACAAAAACAAATCACCACTGTCAAATAAACCTTACAAAAAACCTACTTGACTAGTTGGCCTACACTGCGTTGAGGGTATGATAAAAGGCAGTGTTTACGTCTACATGTACACACACGATAAAGATATCATAACAGAGCACCGATATTTATCTGTCTGCCTAATGAGAAAAACAGAGAATGCACGTGCAGGAAGGAGAAAGTAAGAACAAGAGAGGGGGGTGCGGCTATGGACAGACGGTAAAAGTGCTTGTTGCAAAAAGTCTCCCGTTTCTGGGCATGACAGGGCTTTGTAGCAAAACCCTTTCCAGCTGGCTCAGATAACCTGTTCGCTGTAATGTCCCCTGTCCCTATTTTCGCCAAGCCACAAATGATATATCATTACAACATCATCAGTAATAGAGAAGGGCTGCCGCGAGAAAATGAAGTCACTTAGCGGCTGAACTTTAAGGCCAACTGCAAACAATAATTTCTCACCGTGAAAGAAATGGTGAAAGAGCCGAGGGCTTTCTCTGGGCCTCTGGCCGGCGCATGGAAACAAGTCACCTTGAGTCATCCACTTGGCTACAGCTACACTCACAGGTCAAGGGTTCTCACAGGGAAGAGGGAAAAACACTGTAATTGGTGCATACCACAGAGCCCAAGGCTTCCCCACTGGGAAGGGAAGGGTCAACTTGTCTGCAGTGGATTTGCTCAATGGGAGTCAAGAGTAGTCCCATGTCTCAAATCGCGCACTTGTATTTACACTTGCTATTTGGAGTGCATAGTTCACACTGACGTATGGCATAAGTATAAGCATACAAGTATGGCAAAATGCAGTGCACTACAAGTACCCGGATGCTGCACTCAAAACGTTGTGATACTACATCAAGGTTATACTAAAACAAGTACCAGGGACTTTACTTCATTATGGAAAACCAAAAAAGGCGATTAGAGTCGAGGCGAGTCGAGCAGGTACCATGTAATGGAAAAACGCCATAAGGTGTAACAGACTCATTGCCTTTACTGTATGCGGACCAATCATGTAATCAGCTCTAAGAACAGTTAAGGAATCATCAAAGATTATAGTTGTCTAGACATTTCACTAAGAGCCCAAAACGTCAACCAGCTAGTGGCGCTAAAGGAAAGGTCAGGAGGATTCATCATCCGGGAACCACAAAGTCTGTACAGACTTAAGATACGCCACAGAATTGAAGAAGTGAAGGCTTTGGCTTGCTGGTGGTGCTAGAAAAATTCAGGAAATCACCAAAGTCAGTCGGATTCATCCTCTGTGGACAATGAATGTCTGTACCAAATTTCAGGCCAATCCTTTAAATAGTTGTTGAGATATTTTAGTCTCCAAAGTGGTGGACTGACACCAGCACGGCTAAAAAGCCTTTTTGAACACCATTCAACAATTCCACCGAGGCAGAGCGCATTATGTCAAACTTTCAACAGCTTCCGGGAAAAGAAAGTCTCTCCCGTGTCTGTGCTGTGCTGGGAACAGGCCGA
The DNA here is from genome assembly GCF_031162955.1 of Sander vitreus. Lineage (NCBI taxonomy): Eukaryota > Metazoa > Chordata > Actinopteri > Perciformes > Percidae > Sander > Sander vitreus. The sequence continues at coordinate 28,115,215 of NC_135861.1, read as the reverse complement.
GGCTGTGGCTAGCGGGCCTCGAGCTAACAGCTCCCCCGGGGTTTACAAGCAGCAGGCTGCACAAGGAGCCTCCAGCTTTTATGGAGTGTTTCCCAAAGAGGAAGAACTTCTTCTTTACCACAGTGAGACCTCACTGGTTACTTACATTCAGAGGCTGGACGGGAACAAAAAAATGCTAACGTCGCTCTGCATCTGCTAAATGTGTCAATAAGCAGCTGTTTGCTAACAAGTTAGCTTTATTCACTTAAAATGTGATAACATGTCAATGTTGTATGTACAGCTTGTTTCCTCTGCACCCAAGAGGCCACAAAATAAAGCGCAAAAACTCAACTTGAAGACTGGCATTCTGACAACTAAAATGTATCAGGTAGATTACATTTGCTATTTAGCTAAATTACTTTTATTTGTATTAATACACAAATCTGCGCATTTTACCAATTTGGAAATAGATTCAAAAGAACCAGTTATCAGGACCCAACCTCAACTAGGGCTGTGACTTTTAATTCAATATTCAAACTATTGTAACATAGAAAAAACGTTTATGAAATATAAAAAATCTAAATGCAGTTTATAAGCACAACAGGCCATGCCTTGTGTTCCAGTTGGGGGGGGGCGTTCAGTCACAACCACTGTCACCACGTTCTGAACGATTAATGCCAGTAAGCATTCGGGATTTGACACTAGATGGAAGAAATTGTGGATTTGTGAAACGCAACTTCCATACAATAACATGACAGCAAATCTGACAAGTCATCTTTAAAGCTATAGCGCGTAGTTTCTGTCCCCCCATGAGGAATTCAAAGTAATGACAACATAATTGTCGGCGCATCCACATAATGCAAGCCTTCCATAATCGCGCACGTGCCCCCCACACCCCTCCACCACACAGTTGCTAGTAGCCAAGGAGGACACTGAGGATCAAAAAAACATGGACTCTTCAGAATAGGTAATTATCTTCACTTGAGTATCTACGCGCAGAAGTCGCCAGACGACACAATCTTCCGAACACAGCCATACTGAGACATACAGAGAGTGTGGCAGTGATCCTTTAGGATTGTTTTTAGCAGTGGGGGCAGCTATACTAATAATTATGAATGTTATAGGAATCAACAGTGGTTAATATAGTTACTAAGTGAACTAAAAGCAGCAGCTATAACTTATTAGCTGTAGCTGTTACCAATGTTACAAGTAGGCTGCAGACATGGAGCGTTGAAAATATCACGAGGTGGTTAAATGCACATAGCCTACAGAGCATAGAAACGGAGATTCACTTCACAATAACCTCCTACACTATATTATAAAAGGTAACTTTAACATAGAAACACTCAGAGCACACATACAGTGTGATATAAACCGGCGTTATCAAATATGAACGGCGATGATTAGCTAAATAGACTAACGAGTGTGCCGTGGAGCAAGGAAAATAAGGCTTTCATGACAACTCCTGCCATAACTTCGATCTAAATAGTTAAACTATACAGATAATATATTTGTCCTGCATGGTGTCACACAACAAACTCCACATGGACAATACTCACGTTTTCCTCACGAACGCACAAACCAGACAGAATGAAGAAAAGGAATAAATAAAAAGTCTGCTGCCTCTCTACAGACATCAAAGCGCAGTGCCGCTCACTCAACCGACGTCAGACTGCAGTATCGCCGTCCACCTGCGGGGGGCGTGGACAGGCTTTCCAACAGGCAGGATCATTTAAAAGGCAACCGCGACTACATTGCGCGTCTGCCCTATTTCTGATACCATGGCGGCAGAAATTTTGCTGTGGCGGGCCGCCATTTTCAAATAACATCATAGAGGAAACACTGAGTTTTGTGGAGCCGAGTGTATTAATTAGTATTGCATCAACTCATTTGCAATGGCTTAATGTAACGGATGTTCATTAATATAAACAAGTTATGCACTAAAGCTTTACGCTTGCCATGTCAAATAAGCAGTGGAGGCAACACGAAGGAACATGGCTGCATGGGTTACGTTATGGGTTACTCGTCCTTCATTCGGACTTGATTTAAATAAACTCTCACTGAGCCATAACCTCAAATCCACTGCATGTCCCGCTGTCCTAAACGCAAGCCTTTCCTTAGACTCTCAGCCCTTGCTTCACTATTAGACCCTCACATATATTGTTAAGTCATTGCATTATCTGCTTATCTTATCTCCTACTTGCTCATATCTTGCTGACTCTCCCTCTTTCTCTCTCTCTCGCTCTCTCTCCCTGATGAACTGGAATTCCAACTCAGCAGTGCTGATTAAGCCAAAAGCAAACACAAGCGCGTGCGCGCGCACACACACACACACACACTCTATACAGGAACACACGTGACAGCAGACAATGAGCTTGCACACTAAAGAGACAGTGGAGCATCCCATCTACGCAGCTCTCTGCTGGCTTGCTTGCTTGCTCGCCACAGAGAGACACCGCCTGGGGCAAAGACCCATTAGACACTCATAAATAAGCCAGAGCAGCGAGCCAAGTTCCAAATGAATCACTCCAACATGCAAGATGTACCAAGTATTCCAACTTGTCAATCTCCACTTCCTCATTTTGTAACCATAATGCAATTAGGAGTGGGATTTTAAAGTGGAAATGAGTCAGGGTTCTTGTTCTTGCATTGGCTTTGCTGTCAAAACCTCCCATGTGTGCTAGTTACAACAGGGATGTGAAAGCATTCTAGCACTGAGACAATTTGTCTATTGATCACATAGATCGATCAGAAAACGAACCAACAACAATTCTCAAGTCATTTATCAAGCAAAAAAACAGGTGGCCTTCAGCTTCTCACGTGATGATTTGTGTTTTATTATTATTTATTATATTATTTTATTATCGTTTACCTTGTGTGTTACCTTGTCTCACAACACCAAATTAGCATTGATAACGTGTATGCATGGCCATCAAATACATATTGCAGACCCGTTTGCAGGTCTCTGATTAGTTAGCTGGAATCAGGCATACATGACTTGCTAGAATAATAAATCAACTTCTTCTAATATTCATACTCATCCAAATAAAAATGAAGGGCTGACTAGTTAGATGGAACCATTAAAAGTGTCAGCCGGGGAAAGAGTTTCAACACACCCACTGAGCTCAATTAGCTCGCCAGCTACAACTAACCAAATCTGCAAGCAACACTCGTGATTTCAGCCGACAAATATCGACTGTCGCTGACTAACGATGAGAGGCCTGCTGTTGTCTGAAGTCAAGGAACAATTGTTTCAAATATTACTTTGATTTCTGAGTGGTAAATTAGTAGGGTTGGGTAACAGTTACACTATTAACAAGTAACAACAAAATAAATGTTGAGTTGGCATGCTAACTAAACCAGCTTCAAACTTTAGCAGTTCTTTTGCAGAAAAATGACCATATTTTGGGGGCATTTTAAAAGTAGCCTACATTTATGGTAGCTAGCTAACAGTAGACTACCGAGAAAGTGTGATATTTTTACGTCCGTTTCGGAGCGACAGAGGGAAGATATTTCAGTCGACACATTTAAGTGGAACCGAAATTTGCGTTCTAATCTGGTCCGATTCCTACCAGAACTGTGGAACCGGGTTTCGGTACCCAACCCTATAAATCAGTTGCCGCCATCATTGTAAACTGCATGCATCCAGTGGACTAGCTTAGTGAGCGATGGATTGCACCTGTACGTTTGGATGAAGGCTAAAGAGCTGCACCCTTTTGATCCGAGATGCAATCCAATATCAAAACTACCGTAGAGTTCAACCAAGTCTATTATCTCGTCATACTCTTCATCTCCCCTCACACCTCCGCTTCCCTCTGAGCCTCGCCAGAACGCCATATTTAGGTGGGGAAAGGCTGAGGCAAACGCGTTGCTTTTATGCGGAATGTTAAGAATGCTTCACTCTGCCTTCTATTTGGTGAAATCCTACGTCCACGGTGAGATCTCATCATGGCACATGAAGAGAGAGGGTGAACTTATTCTGTTGTTTGCTCAGGCTTCAACTCCTCTCCTTGTTTATACATCGTACCTTCGCCCACTCCCTCCCTCTACATACTAGAAACTAGAGCCCGACCAATATATTGGCGGGCCGATATTACTGAGAAGCTCTTTTTATTTGACTACATCTCTTTACATAAATATTTTTTTTCTACTTAAAAACTGAAAAGCTGATCGCAGTTACGTCTCAGTTAAACTTCTCATCTCCAATCCTATCTGTATTTGTGAGAAGTGGCGCAGTCCTGAGTTGAAAGATGGCCTACTTTACGGCTTTATTATCGAGTTAATAGGCGTGTGTGTTGACCGCTGTCCATTTCCTATGAAATGCAAAAAAAATTTGACTACTTTATTTATTTTTTAAAAAGGGCGTGCGTCTGTGAGCACCCACGGAGGAAAACATAAATCGGCGCCTATGATAGAGGAAGACTGACAGCTCTAATATACATATTATAATTTATTTACAAGACTGTCAAAGGGAGACGGGTGTCTCTCTGCCCTGTCAGACGCTGCTCTCCCTCTCCTCTGCCTGCTCCGTGGCCGGTGTGTGAATGACAGCCCGGTCAGCGAGCTTGTTACGTTACGCCCGCAATCTCTTGTGGAGCATTATAACTTTGAAAACCCACAGGTTCCAGTTAATCTTATAATGGATATGTGTGTTGTGTTATTTAAACAAACGATCGGGGGAACTAAACGGCTCTTGTCCGCGAGTCTCCTGATAGAGCTCCAGCCAGCTCAGAGCGGGTCTGTGAAGGTGGACAGGCCGACCGGCAAGCCAGCGACACCGGCAGGCACCGGCCGGCTGTCACGTCAGACTGTGGAGCTTCTGTAATCCGACACAGTCGTACCAAATTGGCAATTAGCCATCACTTTTCGTAAAACGGCCCATATTTGAGCTCTACATAGTTGATTTCTCGCATTAAAAAAATCTCAGATGTGAATTTTGTGATGAAATAGCAGACGACCAATGGGCACATGGGCACATGAACAATGGGCACAACCCTAATCTTAAGTTTGTATTTTTATACATTTTATTTATCAGAACTTTCATATATTTTGATGTTCCTCTGTTCTGTTGTGACAATAAAACTAAAAAGTTTATTTTTAAACTGCATTATCATATTATTTTAGTGAGGACTCAAATAACTACAAATAACTAATGTTAGGGAAATCTTTTTTTGTTACGCGTTTCTGGATTTAAAAAAATAAAATAAAATATATATAGGCAGATATATCGGATTTTTAATCACCAAATATTTGTATCGATATCGGCCGTAAAAATCCTTTATTGGTCGGGCTCTACCAGACACATCCTCGCCAGGAGATCACTGTGAAAAGACTCCTGGGAGACGCTCACAGATGGCAGGCAGGCGGGATGGCATACGGCCTCTGAAATCTGGCAAAGGTATCAGCACATGTTGAGGTAGCCGACAGACAGACGGACACAATACATAAATATGGAATGAGCAGACAGGAAGGTCAGAAGGGAAGAAAGGCAGGTCGGAATGCAGAGTTTTGTTAATAGATGGACCGATCAATAGGCCTGAGCAAGAAGGGAGGGAGCAAATACTTCCGTGTAACTTCCGAAAATTTCCTTGATGTGTAAAAAATGTTCCATGCACAAGCCATTGTTAAATAAGTTCAAAATGAAGATTAATGTATGAAATATACTACAAGCCCTCTATCACATAACCTTTGTCTCTACAAAGATTATGTAACTGTATATTAAAAGGTCCAATGTGTAGGAATTTCTCCCATCTAGCGTTGAGATCATATATCACGCCAGACAGTTCAAAGTACGTATTAACGTATTACAGATACGGTAGCCTTCACGCTTCAAAAAGCCGGTCTTTTTTCAATATCCTTTTTCTTTTTCTGGGCCAAGAAGACTCCTGTTCCTGAAATTTGGATTTTTAATACATGTGGTCCTCTATTAGCCTGACAAGCCAGACCCACATCAAGATGTTGACCCTGGCTGCAAATTACATTTGCTGCCGCTAGGATGCGTCTAGATTTCTAGGCTAGTCCTCCATGTTTCCTTCTTCAAACTTGCCGGGGCCGGGAAGCGACGATACCCATCAGCAGCATTAGCAGCACCTGTGAGTTTATCATGCGACAGCGAAAACGCGAAAGGCGGAGCAGTACGTCCTGTATGTCCCTTACCGGCTAACATATTTCAAGATGGCGCATGAATATGGAGGGTCTACTCCAGTTCATGCGAATGCAAATGTTAAATTTCAAGCCAAAAAAGAATACTTGGAATTGATGGTGGTGGTAAATATTCATATTTGTGAACGGGCAACACAGATTTTTGATAATGAACAACTAAACACGTTACACACTGGGCTTTTAAAAAGAAAATATAGATATGAAGATATAGACATCATTATTATTGTTATACTGTAGTATGTTATAGTAGAGTGTCTAGTTCTAAAGATTATTTTGATGGAATTTAAAACGTTTTAATTAAGTGTGAAAAAATTAATAATAATCGATTAGACTAAATTCAGGGAAATTAGAGCTTCTCATCTGACTCTAGGAGAGACAGCAGGGCCGCCAGGCACAGATGTAGACAGCAGGTAATATGCTCAGCTTTGTGTCAACACTGAAGAAAGTCTTACTTACAAAATGTTTATGACAGAAGAAATAAACGCTTTGTGGAATTTTTTTGTTATGTGTCACACGAAAACCTACAGTATTTGTATCTAACAAATCAAACTTGGTGAATACTGACACCTGAAAAGGCTGTTGTTAAATAAAAAAATAACCCAGACCTTTAAGAGTGATTTATGCTTCTGCGTTAAATCTACGCCGTGGGTATGTACGTAGGTACGTGGAGACACGGACCCTACGCCGTAGCCCGACGTGCACCTCTCGAAAAATTTAACTACACGTCGCGCCGATGCGCGCCACTCTGCCGTGGCTTGGCAGCGTTGCATTTCCCCCCCATCAAATCACACTTAACTCCTGAACCCCCGCAGTAGTCCTCTCCAGGTGAATGAGTCTGGGCCCAGTGAGCAGACGTTAAAACACGAGCAGGTTGCAGCTGTTTCTAATGTTGAGGGTTCAGTGGCAGCGGGGGCACGACACAGCCCTCCTGCTTAATGTTGTTTTACCGCCATGGTGGTTAAATCACACACATGTGCATCACACACTCTCCTACCCCCTCCCTGCATCTGTCTCCCTCCCCCCACCACATCTGAGCGAACCCAAGGTCCCCATGTAGAAAAATGAAAAACCACAGAACAACAAGTGTAAACTGTTCCAGAGGCGTGGCGGCGCAGTCGAAAATGTTCAATTCATAAGATGGAGGAGCTCAAATAATATGATTAATTCTGCAGACTCATTTTGGAATTATTCAAGTGTCAAGGAAAGAAAATACAGCTTTCTCACGTCTCTCCATGCATATCTGGCGTTTGGGGCACCACCTAAGCCGAATGAATGTAAAATCAATGTGAGCATCAAAACTAACTCAAGGACTTTTCTGTAATCCCCAGTGGACTTCTTTAACAAGTTTTGTCTTTAAGCTTTTTGAGTGGTATTTATTTATTATCTGCTCCAGCATTTCCCAATGATTCAGGCACAGCTATGGTAATAATAATGGTCCAAAAGGATGTGAAATTGCATTTTTTAAATTGAAAAATGTAACATTTTCTTGATGGGGGACCTCTAAACCCCCGGGCAAATATTTGCACCTAGGTTTTCCACAAACCTAGGAAATACACTGCTATCTACATGACTTTTAGCTACATTAAGGTAGAACTCAATCCCCTGTCACCATATTTAAGAGGGGTCATGCGGGGATTACTGCATATCTTGAATTTCATAGGGCATTAATGCCAGATAGTACAGTAATTGGTCTCAAGTACGTGCTGATTATTATATAAGAGTGTGGCCTTTTGTGTCAGACCATTCTTTTTATGGGCTTTATTGGTGCTAACTTCCAAGAAAAACAGGAGCATGTTCTGCTGTTACTGGCACCCGTGGCTAAGTATGACCTAAGGAATGCCAGTGTGTGCTTGTATACAGGGGATATTTTGGACTGGCCAAATTAGGTAGCGCCAAACAACCTCATTTTGTTCATGAGGGACAATTCAACAAAAGCTTTCCTCGTGTGCTTTTAAGAGCAGTCAGCTAAAAAAAGAATCCCAACAAACAGTCGACATGCAGCCTCCTGCTTTAATTCAACATCTTCACAAGAACAAAGCAAAGCAGCATGCAATATGCAGAAATAAAGTTGTTGGTGGGCCCTTATGGTAGTAAACAATAACATCACTAAAGCATGTTCTCATTATCAGTATTAATACAGTATGCAGTGTTTCCCACAGAATTAGATTCCATTTGCGGTGGTAGCTGACCCAGGGGTGGTGAGTCCACGCGCGGAAAGCAGTGCAGAATTCTTAGATTAATTGTACTGCTAATCTTTTTTGGCAACTTTGTATGACACCTTAAATAGACAATCCGCCCACAGTCCCATCCTCAAGGCTATAAGGGTGCAGGGTCAGTTACAGCACACTATGTGCCTCTCGGGGGGAGAGAGAGAGAGAGAGGGAGAGAGAGAGAGAGAGAGAGAGAGAGAGAGAGAGAGAGAGAGAGAGAGAGAGAGAGAGAATACGGCACATATTTTTTGTTATACATACATACACATACATATTGATACAAATATATCAATGTATGGTAAACAGTGGTATGTAAAATCATCATGGTATTGATATTTGGTGAGGTCGACCGGCCTAAATGATGTGGTAGAATAAGAAATCAACTTCTTCTCATATTCATACTTATCCAAATAAAAATAGTGTAATATGTATTGCCAGTGAAATGACCTGGGGCTTCAACTAACAATTATTTGAATTATCAAATAATCCTTTTATTTGATTAGTTTATAAAGGCGTCCACGTTATTCCTAGCCCCAAGATACCTGGTGTGAATTATTGTAAATATATGATGTGGGACAGTGGGAACACACCTTAATTGGGATAATGTGATCACACCTACATCACTGCCTACAACCAAGGGATGGGAGGACGGCCTGAATTGACTGGGAAAAGAAGTTGACTCTTATAATAAAATATAAACAAGAGAAATGAGTTTTGGGGCCGATTCTGAGGACTGATTCTTGGGACGGAATCTATCGTGTTGGAGAAAGGAAAAGTATCTTTCAGCTGAGGAGCTCCAAGGCTGTGTGCTCCAACAGAGTTGTCAAATGTTTTCAGTAGAAGCTCAGGGCTTAATTACAGAGATGGTGAAAAGATAAGGATCAAAGCCTCACTGTTCCCTCTGTGGCATTCCTCTTTTCGGTCTCTGCCAAACAGGTCTGCCTCAGCAGACACCTTCCTTAAGCTGACCAGAAAGTAGCCGGATTTCCAAGCGGCTGGCTGGCAGAGAGGAGAGGATGAAGGACATTCCTCCATGGCCCGGTGTTATCACTTCCCCTTCACTAATGGCATAAATCGGGCGGCACAGCGGAAAGCAAGTGCCCCTGTGCCACGTCAAAAAAAGCCCTGAGCGGAGACAGGGAGGCATTTCAGTTCAGCTATGCACTTCTTCAGTGGTAAATATTTCATCTGTGGCGCTGGTCTCATCCGCTCTTTCCCTCTCGTCTCTCTCATGTAAGGCTGTCTTCATGCCAAGTCACTGAGTGCTTTCCACGGACGAACAGAGCAATGGAAAATGAAAAAAAACCTTTCCATGATGGTGCTTAAATCCTTAGCTCCGAAGTGCAAGTCAACCAGATCATCTGCTCGCAGAAAAGTTACATATAACAATGTGAAGTAATGTCTGATCCATGTTGAATGTTACACATCATGTTAGATGAATAAGGATGAGACTTAGTGGAGCAGGTCTGAACTACACACAAGGTTTTGGTTTCTTTTTACATAGTAGGTGCTTTCCGACCAGATAGTACTTGTACTTTTTAGAGGAAAAGTACACTTCTAAGCAGTTCTAAGAACTACTCTCCCCCCAAATCCTTTTTTACCATTTGCATTCCCACTGGCCAAGTGGCCATAGGGACTGGTAGGAGGGGTAAGGGAGTGACGCAAGCATGGCAACGGTCTTTATAGCATCGTCACTAGACCTTAGCGCCACATACAACAACAACAACAAAGCAGCATTCCGTCCATTCTTGTAGTAATTCACGTAATGTTTTGCTCAACACAGACGGCTTTATTATACTTGGAACAGACCCCGCCTCTGCCTGCTGCGCTGTGGACGTATGTATGTGTGTGTGTGTGTGTGTGTGTGTGTGTGTGTGTTACGGCCGGCGAGCCGCAGAACACGCTTGTGGTGTTTAACTCGGAAAATACAGTTAACCACAGGTTCCCGTTAATCTTATGATGGACATGTGTTGTGATATTTAAACAAACGAACCTTAAACGGCGAAATAAAAGCCTCTTATTTACGAGAGCGGTCTGAGACATCTCCAGCTTACCGCGAGGTGTCTGAGCAAGACTGGCCGAGCGACGAGCTAGAGGCCGGGGCAGGCGCTTGCTGGCTGTCGCCTCACTTCATCGAGCTTCTCAACGCCGAAAACTTTGAAGCAAATTGTCAATTCGGCATCAATTTACGCAAGACTGCCTAGAGTTGAAATCTAAACAGTTAATTTCTCGCCTAAAACGTTGTCAGAAGTGAATTTAATGATAAATAAGATGGTGAAAATTGTTAAAAATGTCCCGTTGTTGGTTGTTGCTCTGTCTGCAAGTTCCGAGTTGACAGTGGGCGTTACTTATAAGTTCGACCAATCAAGTACACCTAGGAAAAGGGAAAAGACCCTGCTCTGAAGTAGGAGCTAAAAAAGTACGCTACAGCGGCCAGAGGAACTTAAAAATCCCCAAATTTTTCTTGTCAGAACACGACGAAAAAAGTGTTCTAGGAACGTTTAGTTCTAAGAACTGCAAAAATCCCTCCAGTCGGAAAGCCCATTATGCTGAATAATGGAATAACATTGAGAGATTTGCAACAGGATATCAAAAAGGTAAAATTTTTGATATCTGCCTTTTGCAGAGGCACGGTCGCTGCACCCGGGGGCTAAACACCGCCCAAGACGATTGTGATTGGTTTAAAGAAATGCCAATAAACCATAGGACGTTTTTCTCCCATCCCGGACCGTTGTGTGGACTAGACAGACCTTCCTCCGCACCGCTGTGGAGGAAGGACTGGCAATGCCAGACTAATCCTGAGGTGAGCATGAATTTCTGTACCAAATGTCATGCCAATCCATCCAATCTAACAGTTAACCCATTTCACTAAAAGCCAAAAATGCCAACCACGTGGTGGCGCTAGAGGAAAAGTCAGGTGATCACCAAACGTTAGTAGGCTTTGTCCTCTGGGAACCATGAAAATCCAATTTACAAAATGTACAAAATGTAATGACAATTCACCTAATAGCTTTTTCAGTCTGGACCAAAGTCGTGGTTGAGTCAAAAAACTATTTATCTACTAATCTCAATGTCCAGTTTCACGCAGTACCATAGATCCAAACACCATTCAGTTCTACTTACAAGCGAGGAGAAATAACTGCATATAATGAGTACTTTAAATATATAGTATGTTATGCTCTGAAGGGAGAAACACTATTTTTTAATAATAGAAAAAAATTAAATGTGGAGATTCCAGCCTGACAGAGCTTTGATGGTCAGTAGGCTGATCTAAAGAGTTAGCACACAATTCTACATCAATGGAACTATCCTACTTGTTTATTCAGAAAAAAAAAAACTGCCATGTACATTTTAATATATTTTATTTACCTGTAGTTTTTGCTATTTCAATTTTAACCAACGGCAAATAATAAAAAATAGGATGGACAAACGCAAACCAACTGCCCGGCCTCCTGTTTCATGGCGCACACACACACACACACATACACATACACACCCCTTAGTGATCCTCCCAGTACCCCCAGCTTACCACACAGATCATGGATGGCGTCCAGCGATGAGGACCAGGAGTAGCGCTCTATTCCCACTTCAGTGAGAGAGGGTGGCAGGGCCTCCAGCTCATACAGTCCACGCTTCTTCCAGTACAGGAACATTATGAGTTCTTCAACCAGCTATATGGCAATTAATATATAATCTAACTATTCAACTCATAACCCTAAAATTGCACTCATACAAAGTGTCTAACCAGCCCTTGAAACCCCACACAAAACATGACAATCGGAATTTCTGCAGACAGTTAATACACCCTTTCTCACCAACCATCTTTAGAATATCAAACCTGCCAGACCAACTCAACTTTAAACTCCACCAACTGCCAATGTCTTCACGTTCACCCTCCACCTGCACAATGACCTCATCCAGCTGTAAGCCACAAAACACTTTGCTTTGAACCTTCTGTCCAAGTCTGATTCCATTTCAAGGCCGGTCCACGTGAGCAAACTGGCTCACCTCAAGTCCAATCCGTTACATCTCCAGGGGAACATATTATTGATTCTAAACCTGGGATAAGCTTCACCGCTGCCATCGAGGTTTTAACAGGCACGTTTTAAAAGTAGGCAACAGGTGACAGAACAGGCCGCACTTCTTTTCTAATACGTCTCTCCACATCAGCGTCAAATGCCTCTTCCGATTGATTGTGTCGATTTTTAAGTTCCCCACTAATCGTCCACTGAAAGTCACGCACCAAATGCTGCCTTCTTCTAATCCATTTAAGAGAGCTATTCCTGACTAAATTACAGACGACCCACTGCTAAAAAGGTGTTGGAAACTTATCTCCACCAGCAAGTGTTATGTCCTCTGCCTGCTGCCTTCCCTGAGCCTCGACTTTATCCATGGCAAAGTTTCTCAAACTGTACAAAACTTGAGTGCGAGGCAAGCTGCCCATGTTAAAGCCCTGTGTAGGATCTCCTGGCGATAGGGGGGCTTTCTGCCCACTCCATCAGACAAGTGTTGTATTCATGCAGAGGTGAGTTGCATGCTGGGACGGGCACTCTGGGTGACACAAAGATCTCTTTTAAAACCTCCTCCTACATCCAGAGACTTGCTTTATGTTTTGCGCAAACCGTAAGAGGCTGACATTTTTCTGCATTAATTAGTGCCCGCGCCCTTTATGTCTCCGGACAGATTTATTCCTTTTTATGAATGTGCCAGCTCTGTGATGACTGAGCTCAGCTATTTCTGCGGAGGTACAATGCACACATTGGCCTCTCGGAGATGAGAAACACCAAATGACCGTCATAAGATTCTTATCTGAGACAAAGCGCTTCCACTTCTCTAATATCTGAAAATGAGTTCAAACATGCAGTTAGATATCTCAAGTTGAGGCATAATATTTTCCCCAGGGTTGCTTAAAGGATGACGCACTGCTATTATGCGTCTAAAATAGGAGAAAGAAATACTGTGAGAATATGCGGCACCGGCCGGGGGAAGGGAGGGACGTTGTCACACACAGCGACCCACATGTCCAATTTTGGGATAAGAAATTAGAGGGTAGGATGGGAGCCGGTTTGCTGCTCAGCTCTGGGCTTTGCAGACATATGGTAATAATCTGAAGCAGCTTTGAGCACGCGGCTTCCCTTTTAATGAAGAGAGCAGTCATGCAGCATGAGAACTGGGCTGCAAATACGAGGGCCAATTTCCACCTAGTGCAGAAACAGAGGCTTCGCTTTCATCATCTTCCATCAGATCACCTTTTAATGAAAAAAGAAAGGCCAGAAAGTACCTGCCTCTATTATGGCACTGACATTCAAATGCACTTTGAGCTGATCTCAGACTAAATATATTTAGCTTATAAAAACAAAGAAATCTTATTACATTCATTTAGGAATGGACTCTTTACAATGAAAACACCAACTCGTATCTGGCAGCTGTGTGCTGGCCCAGGGTGCACTGTCTGACATGGTCTAGGTCCAGTCTTCCATTAGAGAGCCAAAAGGTATAATAATCACAAACAGGGCTGCACAATATATCGTTTTTTTTATCGTCATCGCGATATCAACTGCCGCAATAAACACATCGCAAAAGGATGCGACATATCGCGATTAGAGATTTTTTTTTTTGTTAAAAGAAAATATCAGCAGAAAACTACACTTTAAAATGTCTCTTTTTTTAAATGGTGGCTTTTATATTCAATTCAATGTTCAATTTGGTCAATAAAAGAATGTTGGAAATGATTTCCTTTCACTTGTTTTAAATCTAACAAGCAATTTGTTTTATTTTAGCAGAATACTGAAAGCTGCAGAACTGAGTACACTTTAAGATCTGTTTATTCAACGTGACATCATGACTTCGCGTAAAAATACACGCCCACTTTCTTAAGCCAAGTGGCGTGTTATCTGTACGCATTTTGAGCTACACGCTACAAAGCGAGTATGCGTCTTGATAACACGCCAATAATGGCATACGAATTGGCGTGTCATACATACGCCACTTCATGAGATCAGTCTGGTTTATTTATCGCAAGTAATATCGTTATCGCCATATTCAACAACGTTATCGCAGATTGCATATTTTCCTCATATCGTGCAGCCCTAATCACAACCAGGATGTAGGTGAAGCTACTTTTACCACCACCAACAAACTACATGTATTCCAAAGTTCTGAATACCTGTCAAGCTATAGCGCGCAACTATTTTGTATTAATGAACGTCCGTTACATTCAAGCCATTGCCCAATGAGTCGATACAAAAGTTAATTAAGACTATCAGCTCCACACATCTCTGTATTTGTCAATATGTTAAGAACAATCTCCGAAGGCTCCAAAAACACTGGATGCTACATTTCCCATAATGCAACTGATAATTTAATCAGACCCTGCCTGCCTCCTAAACAAACACCCTCATCTTTCAAACCCCCAACACTGCCAGGGTATAACGCAGGCCTCCTGAGATGACATCACTATGACATCACCAGGGTTATTTATTTTAACTTTTGAAAGCGCCACCAGAACCACAGAAGACATAAGGAAATAGTGCTTCTCATGAAGACCAAACTGAACGCCATGTGTAAAATGACTAGGCGTTCCAAATAATGTGCAATCCAACCTGTTATGAGACCTTCTTATCCCCCTTACAACAACAACAACAAAGATAACTTAGATCATTAGATCAGATAACAGTGTCAAGTTATTCCAAATGTGGCATCCAGCAGCTGAGGACAAACATCATCTCTATACCAGAACCATAGCATGCATCTCTACAGTACAATCCTGAACACAGGCCCTTAACCTGCTTTCTACTGACATTGGGTAATGGCTCACTAAGAAGCATACGTATTCACTGGGGCTTGTCTTCTAGTGCTATAAAGATGATGGGAGGAGCAGCTCAGTATTATTATCCTACAGAAAAGCTCCAGGACATTTAGGGAACAGTTTGACATTTTGGGAAATACAGATATTCACGGATTAGGAGTTTGATGAGAAGATTGATACCACTCTCATTTCTGTCCGTTAAACCTCCATTGTGTAATTTTTTGAGTTGATTCTTAGCAAAAACTCCTTTGTTCTTTCACAAATATGTGCTCATTAATGCGTAATTACATCCACCAACTAATCAAAGTATTCTCGTAAGCGTAGAATCTGCCATTCAGAATCGTTCAGAATACATACGAGCGAGTCGCTCGAATGGCGGCCGCCATGTTGCGCCTCCATCTTTCAAATTCATTAGCCAAAAAGGTACATACCTCCGCCTTTCGCGCTTTTACACTCAGTGGCACCGTGACGAATGGCAGCCCGGAGATTACTCGCGACTGTCGGCAGATTTGAAAGCCTGTTGAAGATGGAGGATCACGCCTATTCCCGAGGACATGTAACGGAGTTGCTAAGGAAGCGAAAAAGAGAATTAAAAAACGACAACGCGACAGGCAAAGCAACAAGACCAAAGTTAATATTGGAGTGGCTAGAACAGCTCGTATAAACGATAGAGATACTAAGAGCTAATTTTGGGTTCGGGCACCGTAGGAGTTAGAACGCGCACGGAATGGGAAGGGCTAGAAAGTAATATTCAGTTGGTTGTCATATACAAGTTCACTGCAAGATGGGAGAAATTCTTACACAATGTAGCTTTAAATATGAAGCTACAGCCAGGAGATGGTTAGCTTAGCTTAGCATAAAGACTGGAAGTGACGGAAGCGTCGGCAGTAGTATGAAACTTGTCATCTAACTCTTGGCAAGAAGGTGGATGAACATATTTCCCAAACTGTCAAAAAGGATCATTTAATATAGCATAGGTTTGACAGTAAACACACCTAAAATATTTGAAAGAAAAACTGGAGTTCTTTATCACAAATGTTTTTTTTCCTGCACTGAGCATTCACCATAACAAAATAAAAAGTTGGCTAAACTACCTGTAATTTGTTTTGGTGCGAGACAGAAATAACCAAGTGCGGCGAGCTTGAATGAACTGGCTTCTCAACAGAATCACACTCACTAAAGTATTAATGGTGTGTTGAGAAACGAGCGGGTGTTAGCGGGTGCAGCACGACAAGACTGTAAATGAGCCTGTCGAAGTGTGTGCGCCGCGGGGGGAGAAAAGTGTGAGAGCCAGAGTGTTGACAGAGGGAGTGCAGTTGAAGGCTTGTGCGTGCCCGTGTGGAGGAGGTTTGGGGTTATATTTAGCAAGGTGGCCCATCAAACAGGCCGAGGTTAACTCTTCACCGGCAAAGCGAAGACGAGGAGTGGTTTAAGACTTCTCTTCCAGTCTCCGGGTTAGCTCAGTTGGTAGAGCAGGTGCACATATGTATAGAGGTTCACTCCTTGACGCAGCCACCGCAGGTTCGATTCCGACCTGCGGCCCTTTGCTGCATGTCATTCCCCTTCTCTCTCCCCTTTCATGTCTTCATCTGTCCTGTGGAATTAAAGGCCTAAAAAATGCCCAAAAATATGATCTTGAAAAAACTTCTTCCAGCCAGACTGTCTGTGTCTCTATCTCAGATGCAGAGAGTAATGAGTACAGCCTGTGCCTGGTCATTTATTCATCAGCATAATAACTGCCAAATTGCTGCTAACAAGACTAAGAGTCTGCAGCCGTGCAGACACAGTGGTGCTTGGAGCTTAATGATAACGTCAGCATGCTAACATGCTCATGATGACAATGCCAACATCTTTAGCAAGTATAGTGGAGAGCCGAAACGATTAATTGATCGACAGAAGATTAAAAAAAGAATTGTCTATGTTCAAAAGTTGTTTTTAGTCGTGTAACAGAAAACTGAGATTGGACAGATAGTCTAGCTAGCTGTCTGGATTTACCCTGCAGAGATCTGAGGAGCAGTTAACCATAGTCCTCAGAAATCCACCGGAGTTTAGAATGCCAACACAAAGAAAGAGGAAGGTGGCGGAAATCCGGCCGAAATGAAAGACATCCGGCGTAATATGCGGCGGCACCTGAACAATCCCAGGAAAGGTTGATAAAGACTAATCTGCATCTAATTTGATCATATTTTGTTCATTTAAGTCACATTTCAAACGAAAATGCCAAATAACTATTCAACTTGCTCAAGCTGCTCCAATGTGACGAGTGTTGCACTATTGGTCGAACAAAACACGACATTTAAAGAGGTCACGTTGGGCTTTTGGAAATTCTGAAAAATTGTGATTTTATTTCTTTCTTTACACCTGAAAATAATCTACAGATTAATCCATAATGAAAACAACAAATTGCCGCCAAGGTATAATTTTTAATACCTATAGCGGATGTAATGTTTTTTTAGTCAACCATCTTTATGGGTGTTATCATGTTAACATTTGCTAATTAGCACTAAACACAACGTTAAGATGAGGCCAACGTGATTTGCAGTAGTTTTACAGGTAATTGGTAATAAATTAAAAGTATTGGACAAGTTAAACATTTTGACCAGATGACGGAGATCGATACGTTAGAGGTTAGAGGATCACCAAAGTTATTACAGTTTATCATGAGGGGGACATGAATGTCTGTATCAAATTCCATGATAATCCCTCCAAAAGTTATTTCAGTCTGGACCAAAGTGGTGGACCGACCAACTCTGTAATCAGCTTAACGGCATGCCACAATCAGCAAGATTTAATACATCTAAATCCAAGATGGGATTGGTTACCTAAATATAAAATACAACCTCAAAAATGGTGGGTTTTTACCATATTATCAACAGATTATATTCCACTATTTTCTTCTAATGATAACATTAACACTGCTACATCAACCATCGGAAACTTGCTGCAAGAAGAGGGTGTGCAGGACCACCCCCCCAGCGAGTGAATTACTATGAGGCATCATGTAATTTAACTGTCCATCCTTAAACCAGCAGGGACCAACAACCCCTCTTCAACTTGTTGATATGAATAATCCCATAATTGAAACAATCTGGATGAAATTGCAGTGGGGGCTGCCGTTGAGAAGCCAATAACAGAGTGAACAGGAATCAAAAACACTTATTTCCTTAAAAGTACAGTTATTGTCATGTGGAGGGTTGCAATACGCATAAACAGCCATTTAGCCAGGGTGGAGGTTACGAGTGTGGAAGGACACATTCAGAGATAAACTTTTGCCGTTAATGTTTCTCAAGTTAAAGAAGGCGCATGTGACCTTAACATAGCCCCTCTAATTATCTGCTGCACAGTATGACGAGGAGCAGCAGCAACACTGGGGGGGGGGGACAAACAATGGGTTTTATTGGATCATATTGGTTAAACCTTAGACCAAATGTAAAGATAACACTGACCAATGACCATGTTTACACGCCTGTACAAGGTTGATTCTGTATGCACATTAAATGAAAATGCAAAGCAGAGCCCAAAAGTTTGTTCTCAGTCTGATGATGCAGATCAGCAGAATAGGAAGAGGACAAAGAATAATAATAATAAAAAATAAAAAAAAGACAGTATGCCATCTGAAATTTGAACCCAAAAAACATGTCTACTGTTGTGAAGCAATGTCCCACAAAACAGGGAATAACAGCTATACAAAGTGCTGCGAATGAGGGTAATAAGAGCCGAAAAGTCAGGAGTATTAGAACAGTCTCAGCTTCTGTTTACTATCAGCCATTTCCAAGTGTCCTGGCAGCCCTTTGTAAGAGAGAAAGGGATGATCGGAAAAGATACGTGGGGGGAAGCTGGCCTCCAGCTGTGAGCATGTTTATAATGACTTCATCTGTGACTAAAAACTGCAAAATAAATCTCAAAAAAGGCAAGCTGACGTCTTATATTCTATTTCTAAAGAAGCTGTTTTCTGTTTACAATTTTAGAGAACAAAAAGGAAAGCAGCAAATCTTCGCATTTGTTAGGCTGGATTTAGTCTCGCATTTTCAGCTCTCTCCACAGCACTGAGGAGTAAAACGTTCAGTACAACTTCCAACCTGGCGCGCACAAATGTGACGTCATGATATCGCAACAAAGAAGGGAGCGGAGCTTGTTTATAGATTTAACTTTTTCCGTATCCGGTCGGCAAAACTCCGAACACATCTTCCTTTTTTAAGAATGACTTCAGTGCCGTTTTTTGTTCTTTTCTCAAAGAAAAGCTTAACTCCAAGTCTTCCAGAGTCGCGGCCAAAGCCGATTCGAAAGACCGCTGTTCGCCAGTAGCAGCAGCCGCCATCTTCTTTTGTTTTCAAGAATTCACCCGAACCATCACAACTCTGCCGTCATTATGTTAAGTCCGCCCACCGACTCTATACACGAAGTGATTGGCCCGGCTAGAGTTTGGCTTTTCCAGCTCGCAAGCTGACGGAAGGGTTGCTAGACTGACCCTGGCTGCAAATTGCATTTGCTGCCGCTACGGTGCGTCTAGATTTCTAGGCTAATAAGAAAGTACATTGAGGACTAAAAGATAACGGACCAGAGGTCAAAACAAAAGTGGCACTAGAACAGCAGCATTCAAATAACAAGGGCTCAATATTATTCTTTTTCCAAATGCATGTAGCTTATGTCTGATGGTTGTGCATTAAAATAAAATAGGGAATTGTTTGTGTCACAAGACCTTTTGCACTCCCTGCTGGAGTGAAATCCACATACAGGAAGCACAGTACAGAAATTAAGAGATGCGAGGAAGGGAAATACTGTCAGACACAAGAAATAGGATCAAAGTCATTGCATCAGTGCTTGATTTGTTTCCCCATTACAGTCTGTAACACATATTACATTCAACCAGAGGGGGAAAAAAACAAGCTGCATTGCAAGGTAGACCAGTATTTACTGGGATGCAACCTGCGGTCTCTAAGCGGTTTTAAAGAGGAAGTTGCTGTGCAAAAGAAATATTAAAATGAGGTGCACGTTGCACATGAAGCTGTGACATTAATTCCTGAGCAGTTGAAAGAGAGAGATAGAGAGAAACTAAAAGGCAGAGCAAAAACTGTGACCCGGAGCGAAATCAGGAAAAGGCAGAAATGCAAAGAGTGGAAAAGAGAAAGGAAATTAGTGTCGGGGAAAAAGTGGAACAATGGAGAGACAGTCTGAAAAAGGAAGTTTGAACTGTAACAAGCCACGAGACAGACAGACACACACACACACACACACACACACACACACACACACACACACACACACACGTCAGGCTTGAGCGTTGCAGCAGGAAGACTAAACACTCCAAATGTTCCCTCAGAGCTCGGCAGCCTTTTCGTAATAAAACCTCCACAATTCTGCTTAAAAAAAAACCCATCCCATTACTACAAGTTCATTTTAGTAACTCTTTTGGAGCTTTCGATCACAAACTCATGTGATCAGACTCTTTTCTCAGATGATGTACCAAAATGAACCTCATCTTTAATGCCAACATGGGCCACAAGTCCTTCAACAACAACAAAATGCGATTGATGAAATTTGAACACTGATAATTCCATGCAAACTCCGTCTGCTGATTTTTTGGCAAACTCTCTTCTAAATGGGCCTTGTGGAGAGACTTTTTTTTTTTTTCCCTTCTCAACTGCCATTTCCAAGGTCAAAAAAAAGAAAAAGAAAAAAAAAACACTTTGAACCTCAGCTGAAAAGCCCAACTGCTAAGTGCTAAGAAGCATCTAATTCCATTCCTGCAGGGAAAACTCCATATGAGGTTCACGTGACATGATCGAAAGCTCCGGAACAGCTACTAAATGGACCTGGTGGTGAGATTGACAACTTGAAAGTGGCATTAACCTGCAAACATACCAATAATGTTCCAACATGAACATATCTGAGCATCAACTGACGAAAATAAAGTGTTGGACTATAAACTTACACTAACCAAACCCCGTTGATGAAATCATTCATTTAAGCCAGACCTTCATGAAGCCTATCTACAGATGTTCTTTTTTATGATGAGCGACACTTTAACATCCTAATAGTTCATCAAAAGAAAGTAAGAGCTGGGGTTTCTAGTCTGTGGTTGTTTTTTTTTCCCGTGGTGGACAGAGACCAGACAAGACATATGGTCCCAGATTAGACCAGTGTGTTTAAGACAGGCTTAAGACTCTGGTGGCCTGGAACATTGAAGGGTTCCAGACTCAACCAATTAAGGCTGCTAAACTTTAACTCCATGCTTACAGTATGGACCCATGAACTGCCCGCAATGCATATACATCACACATGTAAAGACTGCCAGAGAGAGATTGCTGGGTCTGAAGCCAAAACAATAAGTCGAGTAGTCAATTAGACGACTAACAGAATATTAATCTGCACATATTTTGATCAGTCTATAATCGTTTGTCATTTTTTTTAAAGGAGAAATGTCCACAAAAAAAAAACTTTTTTTATTAGTCTAATATTATTGTAAACCCATTCTCTTTAGGTTTTAGGAATAACAAATCACTTAACCATGCCTACTTGGGGAAACAATTGCTAGTTTCAGCCCTAGGAAAGTCTACATATTAAAAAAAATTAACTTTGATGTGAATTATGAGCTGGGAAAGAAAGAGGAGAGCACAGATGGCAGGCCGGGGAGGAAAAACACAATAAATAATGTTGGTTAGAGATTTACAAGAGCTAATAATCTATCATCTGAGTGTACATGCTGCTGAGCCTTCATCATGAGGGGGGACTTCAGATCACTGTGTACTGTCTGACAAAAATACCCCTGCCTCCAGCTGGGATGATTGCTCAGGTCACTCGCCAAATCCAGCTATTAACTTTGATGATGGAAGGTAGGGGGGGGGCGGCATTAAACAAAGATCTGGAGCCTGAAGATCAAAGTCTTCTTTAGGAGAAACTCAATGCGCAGGATGAATTACACAAGGTGTTTTCAGTACAGAACAAAGCGTTCAGGTGACTCATGTTATGATGCTGACCTATGCAACAGCGTGGCATTGATATGGAAAGAGAGATCATATCAGTGAAATGACTTTATGAAATGTGTACTTACTGAGACGTAATCTGAGACCAAGCCAGCTCCTCGGTGGCGATTTGTGCAGAACTGAATTCATGGTCCACTTGTTTGGCACCATCTATGCATGCAGTCCTTCTCGGGAGAGAAAATAAACCCTACACCAACAGCAGCTCCCTCGCAGGTCCGTCTGTCGGTGTGTGTTGCAGGATCAGCGCTAATCACCCAGCGATGTTTAATGAAGCAGTCCTCTCTATGGCATTCTCACTTGCTTCCCATTTCGGCGGTCGCTCTCCTTTAAAAACGCCTCTTCAGCCTGTTGGGATCGGTGGTCGGCGGCGGGCACAAAACTGCAACTCACATCGCGGTGAATGCACGGCAAAAAGTGGCAAAAATGCATCCGCGGAAAAAAATGAACACAGGTTTATCAACCAGCGAGGTACGGCTGCAAGTTGGAGTCCATGCTAAGCTGTAAATAACCTGTTGCTGGCTGCACACATGCGAAAAAGAAAAGCTCCTCGACGTCCAAACGTCTGTTGGTGAAGCTCGGTTGGTGTAGGAATGAGATTACGAGAAGGAAAAACACATTAGTCGTGTCCTTTTTAAAGAAGCAAATCCATGGCTGGACTTCGTGCTATCAACTTTACTCAACCGACTGCTGAAGTTGAACACATTCAGTCCTCCGCGTCGTCTCGCCGCCCTCTCTGGTCAACCGTCGGCTCTCCATTCATTCAGACAACCTGGCTGGTTCGGGGTCCACAAAAGACTCGATGCAGTTTCTCTCACAAGTTGTGCAGTGTATGGCAGCTAGAGGCGCCAGAGACACACTCAACAAGCACACAAACCAGAGTCCATTCAGTTTCTGAGGGATTTTATCCAAAGTACATCCAGATGCCTGTCAACCAAGTTAAATCCAAAAAAAAAAAAAATAGTCAAAAAGAGAGAACATATTATTCAAATTACCATCTTTCTTCAGTGGTGGAAAGTAACTAAGTATATTTACCCGAGAACAATTTCTAACTAGCTAGGCTACTTGTACTTTACTTGAATATTTCCATTTTCTACTAGGCCTACCCTAGGTTATACTAACAACATTACAATTCATTTAATCCACTGCATTCGTTTAATAACTTTAGTTACTTTTCAGATTAATGAAACAAAATATAATTAACAAATACATTAAGATATGTTACATTTACCAGGGCAACATCAATAATTATTATCCAATAAACTTAGCTACATTTCTGAATGACACCGGAGTTTGACGGAGACGACGGCCATTGCTAACAGATTTAGCTGTAGTTAGCTAAATGTAAGCTAATGCTAAAGACATAAAACTGTGAGTTGGTTGAAAACTGTCTCCGGGTAATGTTTAAAGGTTTCTAGCTGATTCATTTAAGACTATAGGAATAAAATAAGTAATGTACATGATGGCTACATGCATGGTATAGACCTTTTTCACG
The DNA here is from genome assembly GCF_031162955.1 of Sander vitreus. Taxonomy (NCBI): domain Eukaryota; kingdom Metazoa; phylum Chordata; class Actinopteri; order Perciformes; family Percidae; genus Sander; species Sander vitreus. The sequence goes on along the minus strand of NC_135861.1, from coordinate 28,091,581 downwards.
GCAGACATGTTGACATGTCATAGTAGGAAAAGCACAGGTGTATTCTAAAACCATTAATGATGGCTGCATTCCACTTAGGAGAGGCCCTGGTGTTGTGCATGCTGACTCACTAAACAAAATGTCTGCTGTGAAAAAGGTCCATAATGTTGCTTTAAAAAAATATTATTATTATTATTTATTAGTTATAGACCTACCTTTGTATACTTTTGGTTGACCTGTCTGCACTTTATTTTTTATGTTTTCATTTGATTTTAATTCTGTACTGTTTTTGAAAAAAAAATTTGAACAAGCAAAATGTTAGATTAGTGCGTTTGCAAACAGTAGCCTAGCTATGTTTAACTTTTACAAGCAAAACGAATTTAAGGATAACCAATGAGTTTGACAAATGTTACACTATCCAACGCAAGTTTGGCTGGAGTTGCTGGAGTGTAAACTTCCCCAAATAAAGGAAAGGATAAAGTGCCTATCATTATTCTAAACTCTTTTATACTCCCTGGCTCCCATGTTCCAAAACAGATAGATTTCTAATGTAAGCTGTTATCGTGAATAATAATATACAATAATAAGCTAATGATATTCCCCTAGCCTTTGAAAACAACGCTTTAGGTTGCGAACCTGAAAATATGCACTACTAATATTCAATATCAACAGACATTCAGGGCCCTTAGGTCCTACTTTGTTGCCTGATCAGAGAGTCCAACTTGAAGAGAAGCCATGTACCCCAAAATATAGTTTTAAGACAGAAAATCTGATTACCGTGAAACAAAACTGTGGTTGTACACAATGCACAAAAAGTGGGAGAAATGGGGGATTAATAGGCCCCCAGCAGATCATTTTTGTCCCAAGCACCCTCACGGCATTACATTATTATTGTGTAGTTTTAAAAATCAAACCATATGATGAAACGGTCTGCTAAGTCTCAGGAAGTTCTCTACTCCAGTGTATTTTTTTAAACTCAACAGGGGATTTGAGTGGTTATAATGGCACACTGCCTCTGCATTGTTACATTACTCAGCACAATTGTCTTTGTCTTGTTTGTTTGGGTGGGTGGGACGTGACATAAGTGATATGACAGGTGGTTTGAAATTAAAATAGAGCTACACAACCAAGATGACCGTAATACTTTTTGAAAGCTTTAAACATACCACTGATTCTGCCAGGAGCATCATGTTAATAAGGAATATTAATAGCACATGTATGCTGTTTTAGGAAAAACTAAAAATCTGCACAATCGAGAAGCTGGGGAACGCTTGGTATCTTTGCTTGAAAAATCACTTACTTAGTCAAATAATCGACTAATCCTGTTTTTGAACAGTAATGGGGGCTGACAGCTCACGCTCTATTTGATTTATATACATGCTTTCTCTTTCCAACTTTGATGCCAGGTAACCACAGGTAAGTTTGACATACTACTAACTACAGAATGCCAGGAGCATCAAATAGATCCAAAGGTTAAAGGAACTACATCTATAACTACAACGGTCTGTAGGTTTTGCTTGATTGTTATGAAGTCATTTAGATGTGTATTCAATGCATTTCACCGATGCATGTTATTTGTAATCGTCCAGGTTTGTGTAGACTGTCTAGTGGCACCTCTACAGTGGGATTTCTCTTTGGTTTGCAGGAGGTCTATGGGAAAACATCTGATCTGACAAAGCCAAAACAATGACGCTGCCAAAATGTGACTGTGTTGTGTTTGTGTGCTCCCACCCTCAATAAAGAGGCAGGGAACAGCGAACAAAGAAAAGCGAGGGGGCAGAGAGGGGATGTTAAAACAGCCAACTTAACAAATTAGCAATTCTTCCCTGTGTGAGTTGATGTTTACGACCGAGTACTCCTTCAGTTCTCGGTCAGATAATTTAAAAAAAAAAAAAGTCTACAGTACATAGTTACAAGTTGTTCAGATAAGGTTTGTAATTTCTTTAGTCTTTGCTTTTAAAACATTATGAAGTTTTTCAAGTATTATAAGCTAGTGTGTTAATAGTTCTTATTACTGCCCTGGAGACATTTTCAAAGTGACAACATACATCTGCTGCCCCCTTGAGGTCCAAAAGTTAGCACTTTGGAACAAAATAGTTTTGAAACGGCATCTTTTATATCCCACATAGGCCTACAAAAAAAAAAAAAAAAAAAATTGTAAACGCGTTGCATTTACAAAAAGTTTTTAATGACCTACAAATGCCCGAACATTTTTTCTGTCCCAAACACAACACAATATCAAATGTACAGCAGTTAATGCAGAGTTAGTCAACCGTAAAAATAGAGACATTTCTGTAAAACCTTTGACTGGTATTAAAGCACAATAATGAAAAAAAAGGGCTTCAGATTCACAGAAAATGTCATGTCAAAGATCCCTCCTTAACTCTGCCTTCTACACTCTATATGGATCTATGACTATATGACTGAAGTTAATATCAAGATGGGTTTAGCACTTTAAAGCAAGAAAACCACAAGTCTGAACCAAAGTTGTTTCTCATTTAATATCTGGCAGGTTTTTGAATTCTTTCGCAGCTTTGGAATGCATCTATACAAAGAAGAGATGTTAGAAAAAAAAAAAAAAAAAGAGCTTGAATTAAGTACAAAGTGTGATAATAGACGTTTTCGAACCAAACAGTTCTAGGGTCTCTCCGAGAGGAAATATCTACAGGGGAGCTCCCCAGAGAACTACATACCTTTAAGGGCTTTTGCATTCGCACCGCCAATAGAAACACTGAAGTGACGTAAGCCAGCCGGTCCATCTGCCTCACTCCCCCGCAGCTCCGTCCCTGGAGCAGGCTAGTTAGCTAGCTAGCTAGCATCCGCTCTCCTCCCAGCGAAGTAACGTTAGTCTCCTAGCAGCGGGGAGTGAGGAGGAGGGACCGTTATGCTGGCCAACAGCCTGCTGTTCGGCTCTTTTTTTCTGTAACCGGTGTAGCATGAAAGTGTGGTGGAAATGCCTAGTTTGTCTAGTTAGCCAATGCTAGCTTGCTAATTGGGTCACGTTTTTAATTGTACACTGGTTACAGAAAATGAGCCGAAAAACTTGTCACTCATCTGGCGATAGCAATGTGCTTTCTACACTGAGACAAGAGTGGATGTGGGTGAAGCATTAAGTTGTTGGATTTTACTCATTTAGTGGCTGGCTAGTGAGCTAGCGGTTAAAAATGGCGGTTCCCAGTGCTGCGTTGGCTCACATGTTCAACCGATCATTGACGTACACTTGCGTCAGGACCGACCAATCACTGTACACTCACCTCACTCAAAGTTCCTCTTGTGCTGGGAGAGTACCTACTCTGAAGTAAAAGTCCCTCAAAACAGTGTTTGGGGTTATTAGATATGTGTTCTTAGAACTACGAAAAAGTTTCTTTCGGTCCGAAAACGCCTATTATTGTCCATGTGACAGAAAACACATACTCCTTCACAGCGCTATCAATTGTATGTAGAAGTCCAGCAATAGGAAGGCAGCCATCTCTTCCTGCAGAGTATGTGATGCGGCTCAACTTCAGTTCTGTACATTCAAAGGCCATTGCTGACGGGTTTGGCGCGAGACACCAGCCAGGAAGGGTAAGGGGCAATAAACCGATGCCGTGTAGAAAATGTCATTGCATCCCCATTTGACTGGGTCTCATCAGTCCCTTGAAGACTCGCAGCTTTCCTGCACCAGTGAGATCAAAACTGTAGTCTGTAGTGACATAGGGCATCTCTCCTTCAAAGCCAGGCTGAAATTGGACACCGTAAGACACGGTTAAAATAAGCTTTATATGTCACTTTATATGCCAAAGTGAGAAAAATTATGCGTTTGAAGTGTAGTGTGTTGTGAGAGACCAGAGCGGTCTTCTGACCTGTGATGTGAAGATGCAGGAAGGCAGCGAGATCGCTCCCAAGAGGAGACAGTTGACCTTACGGAGGACGGAGGGATCTACAGGGGTCAGCAAGAAGTACAGGCCTCGCGCCATGTCGATGCCTCGAAGCACACCTGGAATACATTAGCATGTAAAACTAGAGATGGTCCGATACCATTTTTTGCTTCCCGATACCGATTCCGATACCTGAACTTGCGTATCGGCCGATACCGAGTACTGATCCCATACCAGTGGGTCATATATTTTATTATGTTTTAACAACTGTATACTACTATCCCTGTATGGATGTGATATGATTTCTATCTTTGTTGCCGGTCTGGATCAGGTTAAACTCTTTGTGAAACATGAACAAACAAACAATGAATGCCACAGAACGTTCTTTTTATTATGCAGTTTGACAGTCAGTTATAACGGAAAAATAACATAAACTACTTTAACGTAGATTTTCTTTAGGGCTTTATTATGTGGTATCAGATCGGTGCATAAACTCCAGTACTTCCTGATACCAGCGGTTTAGGCAGTATCGGAGCAGATACCGATACTGGTATCGGTATTGGAACATCTCTATGTAAAACACACTGAAATTTGACATTTCAATTCAACAACCAAGGGCCATCACTTCAGCCCGAATGTTCTGTTCGGGGTCCCTGGAGACCCCCGGGCCCTCTTTAAACTCGAGACTGTTTTAATCGCCTTGATGCGTCACAACTTTGCTCATTTAATGAGAATTGCTTAAAAACATGATTTTTAAACTGATGTCTGCTGCAGAAAATGTTTGGAGTTTGTTCATCAGAGGTCTAATGAACCCAAACATAAGTAACACCACGATTTAGGATAACATACTCAAGAGTTTCTTTGTGAAGTCAAAATAAATGTGTATTTGTTCGTAGCATAGCCTATATAAACATATAAAATGTAAAATATTTGCTCATTTGGTAAATGTCACAACACTTTATGGTAACGTTTCATGTTATTCACAAAAAAATTTATATATGCTGTGTACATAGATTAATTTTATTATTTTTAACACATACAGCAGTGATGTTTGTGGGACCCCCAACAATGAGGTGTGATGCCAAAGTCAATTAAAAAAACAACAGTTAAAAAGGATCAAACTATATACATATATACATATACACATATATATATATATATATATATATATATATAGTTGAGCATTCACACAAAAGCTCAGGCAGAATACGTACCGAAGCCCACACATGGGCAGATGGGAGCCTGCGACAGCAGGACTGGCCCCCCCCTGCTTGTCACTTTCTCTCCCAGGCAGCAGAGTCCCACCAGACTGGCATTGGCAGCATAAAACATGTGGTTGGGCACTACCTCGCAATGGATCACACCTAAAGATACTGCCGTGTGGGGCACCTATGGGCCAGAGGGAGCATGGTTGGATACTTATTAGCACAGTATGTCTTAGTTGATAAATTCGTACACAAGACTGAAATGTAAAGAAGGTAAATTTGTGGTTTTACGGGGAGTTACAGGCTGGAAACTATTTCTTGGCTGGCAGCAGTGACAAGGAAAATGTACAGGTGCTGGTAGGGGATTTATTTTTTAAACTGTGGACAGAGCCTTGCTCAGGCTAGCTGATGTTCCTTACTTCCGGTATTTATCTTAGCTAATCGCCTGTGAGCTCTAGACATGAGAGACATCACTTAACCCTCAGCAAGAAAACAAATGACAAAAACTTTTTTTCATGCTAGACTATTGTAACGCTCAGCTTTCTGGTCTACAGAGAAACACTGTAAAAACTGGCTACAAATTGGCTACAATGAATTAAATTTTTTTTTTTTTAAATCTGGTAACAATTTCCCAAGGTAATAATTAAAAAAACCTATGTGACTCCTATCCAGAATACAGCTGCAGCATCATGACTCCCGACGTACCTGGTAGGGGGTGAGGCTGTGCAGCGATCTGATTGGCCCGGGGTCCGGAGACTGCAGCTGACTCAGGTAAGCCAGCAATGACAGCTCTCGGTGCTCATTAGTGCGCTGGTGTTTCCTGTCACATAAAATGCATTCACACAAAAAAAACTATGAAACAAGGGAAGCTTTTAATACACGTTACTGCCAACACAAGAGGAGGATGATACGTTGTGTACTTACGCTGTTCCTTGGCGTCCCACTCCTTGAAACTCTGATTGTACAATAAGGTGAGTGTAACTCCGGGGGGGGCTGTGGCTCTCCGTGAGCTCGTCCAGAGCGGTCTGGGCAGGCGGGTGCGTCTGGCAGCCGTGTGCCGTCCTCAGAAACTCTGGCGTGAGGGCGGGACACTGGGTGATGCCGCTGTGACCGAGCTGGATCACGTGCGAGACCGGGAAGAAGCGGATCATGTCCACCAGCACCTGGAATCCAAACCCTGTGGACAGCCACCAAGAACAAGCACACGTTCAGACGCGGTTTGCGGCGAGGACGTTTTCAAAGTTCTTCGTATTCCGTCATCGAGGGTAGCGTGCGCTGACCTTTGACCCAGCCCATGGTGTTGATAATGACGGGAGTCTCTCGGCCCGGGGAGCGTCTACGCCACAAGGATTTGAGGGATTCCAGGTAGCGTTCCAAGTCCGCCTCGCACGACGAATGACCGTAGTAGATCATGTGCTCTGGTGTGCACTGATGTGTGAAAGGAGGACCTGTAAAATAACAACATATATCTACTAAGCCCATGTTTTTTTTACAAATAGTAAAGGAATAGCAAATGGGAGAAGAAAAAAAAACAGATTAATAAGAATAGGAACAGTTCGACATTTTGGGTAAAATGCTTATTTGCTTTTTTTGGACCCATACCACTGTCACGTCTGTACAGTAAATATGTAACAGTCCGGCACATCAACCTGTAATCGTAAAAAGTTTAATTCACGTCAGGGCCACGTGGAATCTGCGGACGCAGAATTCCGTGCGGCCCTGCAATTAGCATTCGAATTTTCCGCAGATCTTCCACAGATTAAAAAATAAATAAAAATTAAACTCAGAATGTTAACACGTCCAGCACAAGCAAAAAAAAAAAAAATGTCCGCTAATTTTCATTTTGTATCACAGCTGAAAAGAATCTGCACACTGGGCCTGCTAACTACTGAGTTTCATGGGTGCTGGGAGGCAGATTTCGTTGGACAGAGAGCAAGATCTATTTCGCCTGGTTTCTCGGCAAGAAAGCGAAAAAAAAGCCTTTTCCCCCGAAATGTTGAACCATTCCTTTAACACTTATCAATACTTGAAAGTAACAAAACAACTTACCCAGAAGTGGTTCTCTGACAGTCGACAAAGAAAGGCAACCAGCGGGAGTGAACTCTGTTTGACCGAGATCCCCTTCCAAATAATCTACACCAGTAGTGCTACACACACACACACACACACACACAGACACACACACTTGTGTTAAAAGGGATGCACTACAATTACAAATCTAGTAGATAAAATATAAATATTTTACATTAAATATATATATACGGATAACAACTTACTGATTTAGTAAGGTATTGATGAGGCTGCGGATGAACGTCGACTTGCCCACATTCTTGGTACCACATACAAGGATAACTGCACAGCCATCCATGTCCCCTGTCAATGACAGACATGGGTCCAGTGAGTTGCCAGGGCAGGATCAAATGGGAAGTTAGTTTGTACAGCCATCATCAGACATGGAACGCATACCATTGCTGCCATCTGATAATGTAAACGGCATTTTTCATCAGACATAGGTGTCCGTTATATGTTCAAAAGTTGAAGGATGTGAAGGAAGGAGAGTTTTTGTTCTCTCACAGGCTGCATCGGTGATGGATTTTGAAGTCTCAATCTCACCTTTGTTTTTGGGAGGCGTGCCTTTATTAGATAGCAATAGTAGACAGGGAACGAGGGAGAGAACAAATGTCCCCGGCTGGACTCAAACCGTTGCTGCTCATGCACTGCGTCTTAACCTCTAAACCATGACGTCGCCCCACCAATTTTAGATAACGCATTCTGCTGCCTGTTTTGTAATGTCTGGCATAACACACACATGAATTGGTAAAATGTTACATTAGTACTTCTAATTGCTCACATGCTTTCTGAAAAATGCATCCCAGTGATCTCAATCAGGTGGAGCAGACACTTAATTTCTCCCTGTGCATTTAAACATGTTTGCAGACGTGAGAGCGACATGTAAAATCGCCACAACATTTACCTAACGAGGTGCGTGTCAAAAAGGAGCTTACCTCTACAGGCGCTGACGACCACGTTAAGAGCCTCTCTGTAGGTGTTTGACATCTTCAGGCCGTCGACGGCTCTGGCCAGGGGAATCACACCCAAACCATTGAGGGGAGTGTCAAGAACAGCTGACATCAGTTCACTCTGCAAACAAGCGGGCGGGGGGGGAAAAGCTTCGATTATAACTTTTAAAAAATGACCCAAACATGGGGCGCCTGTACTACGGCTCAGTCCTTACCGCAGCGGCCCGGGGTTCGAGTCCGACCCTCTGCCCTTTTCTGCATGTCACTCCTCATCTCTCTTTCTCCCCCCTTTCCTGTCTTCAGCTGTCTTATCATATAAGAGCCAACAATGAACAAAAATAACCTAAAGAAAACAATTACCTACACAGTAACCTATACGTGACTTCGGCTCCTGTTCTCTCCTGATTCCCCCTCTATTCCAAATTCAGTGTGCTTTCATTTCTTGTGATTAGGTGAATATTGACGGTAACTCAATCAACTCACCACCGGGGGGCTGAACAATTCACTGCGATCTGTGAAGCTCGACAGAAACCGCGTCAGAGGCGTCTCCATGGGCTCCAGTAGGATGATGGACGAGTTTGACGTAATCCGTTTTAGCAACTTTTTCCGTGATGCTGCAACGCACATTCAAAAGGGGTTAAAGGACAAAGAAAAAGTGCAGTCCATGGCACAATTTGTTTTTCTAATAGGCAGCTCGGTATTGGGTCACCAAATAAAAACTCCTAGCCTAAAATATGCTAAAACGAATGCACAATGAGAACATTCCTCTCTAATAACACGGCAGCATAGCATGCTACTGCGTTTATACCTGCTGACAGGTACTTGCGGAGGATGGGTGCAGCCTCCGATCGGTCATCTCTGGAGTGATCGGAGCTTTCCTGTGCTCTGATGGTCAGTGGACAATGTGAGGCTGGGGAGAAGAGGGGATAGGACTGCTGGCCCTCTTCAATAGTGAACCCCATCACTTCTACCCGACCATACAGACAGGTCAAGAAGCACTTCCCACGGAAACACAGGGTCTGCAGGAGAGTGAATGGAATTCTCAGTCAAATAAATGGATAAAAAAAAAAAAATCCTAATTGTTGCCAGATCTTTACCAAAATATCCAGACGAATACCTGATCCTTCTGCATACTTTCAGCTACACAAACCATTCAATGACAAAATGTTCAGCTTTATAAAAAGGACACGTGTGCTATATTTTACTCTTTTCTAATCAACATTTTACTGTTGATCATTATGATTTATTTAATTCTATTTGATTAACATTTTACTATATTTAACATCCTGAGTTTTGCTATATATATATGCAGTAGAGCAGATACAGAGTACGTGATTCAACATCACCAAACTTCTTCCAAGGTGTCAGTATTTCCTCAAACCTGTAACTAACTTAATTACCGTAATTAACTCGTAACTTTAAAAGGTTCCAGAAAGACTACGATGACTTTTTTTTTTTAATAACCCTAACATTGTACATTTTTTATCCTGACACCATGCATAAGGGCTCCTGCACACTGGCTGCGTGGCGTTTTCTATGTCTTTGCGCACCAGAAACGTGTCTGACGCGGCGCTGCTGCTGCTAGCCTTCTCTGTACACATGTATGTTTCCCGTTGATAAAATGAAATAATAGCGTGTTCTTCAAACTTTATTTTGTCAATATTCTTGTGTTTGTACATTTGTTTGCACGTATTTCAATATATATATTTTTATATTTCAATTCCCTTTCCTGAGACAATAAAGTCCATGTTATTGTTTTATCAGAATCCAATTGAAATACAATCTATACTGACTTGATCACAGCAAAGACAATGTCGGCAGTATTGACGGCAAAATAGGCTAAAGAATATTTCGTTCTGTATTGACAGGTGCAATATTTGAAAGTCGATAATTATTTATTATTCATTTTTTTTAATTACATATATATCTGCATTTATGTCAAAACCTAGAGACTTTCAAGCATCAAAATGTCATTTATTAAATGTATTTGTGTCAAAATGACAAACATATTTTCCTATTCTATTTTGCCTGGAAACGCTTCCAACACACTTGCGTGTCGCGTGAAAAATAGGCGGCAGATCTATTTCTAGCATGCACGCGTTTTCGGCGCGGCTCGAGCCGCGCCTGAGACGTGCGTGTCACGCAGGCAGTGTGGAAGCTCTAACCTGTTAACATGGGAGCCGAAATAAAAACGGACACGACACGCAGCTAACACGCTCACGCCACGCAGGGAGTGTGCAGGAGTCAGACAAAGTTTAAAGTCTGGCAAGTGGCAACAATTTTCGACCAAAATATCCTGAAGCATACCTGATTCTTCTCCATGACAAGTACTGCATGGTTTTGTCGATCATCTCTCTCTGCGCAGTAATGGAGAGCCTCTCCCTCCAGTCTACTTGGGCTTACATCTTGCTTGTCCCCTGAGGTCGCCAAACCGTTCCCATTAATGGACTGGGAATACTCCTTCCAGTCCACCGAGTCATTTGACCCGTTGTCCATTGTAAACGCTGAACTTCCATTAGCCTGAGTGGGAGATTTCTTAAATGCAGGCTGATGGGTGTTTTTCTTGGAGTCGGAGACAGGCTTTGCCTTGCTCTTCAATCTCTTGACGGTGGGCTGTTTCTTCACAGACGCCTGGTGCTCCTTCGCCATCCTGGCCATGACAGAACTGGAGTTGAGCTCTGAGGAACTGATGGGAGGCCGGGACCGTTTGCCCCTCACGTCCTTCCATTTCTGAGATTTAGCGTGGCCCTTAACCTGTGCGGGTTTCACCTTCATGATTCTGAACAGCAGTTATTCATGTGGGAGCGGACGAAAAACAAAAACGGGGGAGCCTGCGAAGACAGAGGCAAGAAAATTAGTATCTTAAAAGGCCAGGTGTCTCTGCGAACAACGAATGGCAATAAATTACCATACACTAATTAATTCAGTGATAACCAGTTTTGGAAGAAGTTCTTAAAAAAGTAAAAGGTAGCAATTTCAGTGCAGCAAAACAAAAAAATAGTCCTGCATTCAAAACTTAAGCGAAAGTACAGAATCACATTTATATATTGTTGGATTATAATTATTTATGTAGTAATGTGTACATAATTTTAATTACTTTAAATACTGCTGCTGAGTGAATTGCTTCCAGGGATCAATAATGAATCAAAATAATCAAAACTTGACAAAATAATCAAACTTAATGTGTTCATCACGTCATTGTTACAGCTGGTAAATGTGAAGGTAATTTTAACAACTTTATATACTGCTGGTTAACTAAATGTTAATCTATAAAAATTAGGGGTGCACGATTCAGAAAATGTCACGATTCAATATCGCTTTTTAGGCTCAAGATTCCATTCAAAATTGATTTTTCGATTCGATTAAAAAATGATTCACAGTATGTAAATGTAGTTACTTTTCCCATGTGATTGCAGTAGACATACATACAATACATAAATTAAAAATATGAATCGATTTTGAATCGGTAGAGCTTGAATCGCGATATGAATGTGAATCGATTTTTTGCACACCCCTAATAATAATGTATTAGTTGATGAATATTTAGTATTATTAATTTTTATCTACTAGCTAAGTAGCCTTACTAAAGTATAAGAAAACATTGTAGTGGAGTAGAAAGTAGTACGAAATGGAAATACATAGGTAGAAGTAACCCAAAATTGTTCTTAAGTACAGTACTTATGGTTACTTTCCACCACTGGCAATACATTTTAAAAAACACATTAGCCAATTTGATAGCAGTTGAAAGCTAAGCTAACCATGCTTAGACGTAAAACGAGCCAACTGTATATGCTTCTCATAATGTACGTTAGTTTCTCAACATGTGAGGCTGAGTAATTAATACATTTTTAAGTTTCTACCCTACAAAGAGAAACCAGGTGTCAGACAACAATGCATTTTAAAATAACGTCACTTATCCATCCATGCACCTAACGTTATCAAAGCCCTAAAAGAACTTACAGCTATGCTAACTGATAGCTAATACTGTTGCATTCAGACGGAGAAAACTTACCGCCGCTACTCTACGCGGAACTGTAGAGATGATTCTTAATTGTGTTATTAAATAGATAGCGTTAACAATTGGTAAAGTGAAGCCAATGAGCTGGCTAACTGTAACCACAGCAGTGCTAACAAGCTAGCGTACATGTGTGAGCCACAAACAGACGCCGCATCTAAATGGTTGACTATGGTTTAACCCGGAGTTTAATCATTTACGTTTAAGTTATTAAGCAAAACTATTGCTCTTTATTTAGCGTGCTCACACACAAATACAAATTAACAAAAAGTACTGTAGCCACATTTAATAATTATATTTGTAGATATTCTATTGTCACTGGTGGGCATGTTGATGTTTAATAATGGACAACAAGCATTTTTCCCGGAGTTCGGTCGCGTAAATAGCGTCACATCCTCTTCCTTTTGCGTTTTTTAGGGGCCTACAAGAAACGAAAACAAGGTGCACGTAGCGGCTTTGCTACATTTTCAACCTATTTACAGTAAACCCGAAGCGGCTGCAGCTTCTCAACAATTAAACAGATAAATTACCAGTTTCATCGATACTGCAGATGTGAGACTCGTACAGCTGTCTGGTGCGTACCATGCTAAGGGAGCGTCTTAAAATATGTGCTAGGAAGTAAACGTCGAAGTGCGTAGGTAGCTAGGGGTTTGCAATAATGTTAAGAAAAACTCTTTCAACCAGTAGAATTATGATAACTCATGCAAAAATATACTAGAAACTGTTTAGACTTTTAATAATATAATATATTTAATGTGGTAGCTATCATTGACACACATGCAATTCAGTTAGCTACATTTTGAAGAAGTATGGGTGACTTAACCTAATACAAGTGATATCGAGCTTTCCTAAATTTTCAACATTAATTCCAAATGACCATTTTTCTGATATTCTATGTTTCATATTATTATGTTCTCATGTTAAATATGTATAACAATATTGCACAACATACAGCCTCTATAGAGTTGAAGTTGAGCGACAGAAATAGGCCTATATCTGCAACTATTTTGATAATTCTTAACCACTTCAGTATTTTTCCAATAAAAAAAAAAAAATACATTTTGTTTACATATACGCTTTTCAGAGCAGTTTCTGCTTTTCTTTGACATTTTGGGGTTTTGAACTGATGGTAAGCTAAAACAAGGAATTTGAAGATCCCCCCCTGGGGCTATTTTCAGACATTTTATAGAGAAATTGATTAACTGAGAGAATAAATGATGAAAAAACAATCCCAGGTCTATATACACCGTCAAACTGTTACTATAAACTATGTATTAGAGGTTACAAATAGTACAACTGTGCCTGGGAGTGCAAAGAGTTGTGGAATAAATTGTATGGATATCTCTTGCAGACTGCAGTGAAAGCGGAGGGATGCCTGCAGCAGAGAGCAACCATGCCCAGCGTGTCATGTCCTCCCTGAACCAGCAGAGGGCAGTAGGGAGGTTTTGTGATGCAGTGTTGAATGTGAGAGGCGGGGTGGTCTACCTGGCCCATCGCAGCATCCTCGCCTGTTTCAGTGAACTGTTCCAGCAGTCCAACATGCCCGCGGCACCGTGCACCGAGTTCTGCCTGGAGGAGTGCCCCAGCGACGGCCTGGAGCTGCTCCTGAACTTTGTCTACACCGGAGAGCTGAAGTTGGACCCTGAAAACCTGAACAAGGTGCAGCATGCAGCAACCAGCCTGTGTGTACCAGAGGCACTCACACTCTGTCAGCAGTTCAAGGACACTTATGTGGATCCTGCGCCTTTTAAGCGCAAAAGAGGCAGACCTAGGAAGTCCACATCAGATACGACCCCTCATTGTTCAGTCAAAGAAGAGAACTTGGTCACAATCACAAAAGACGAGCCCAGCTTTGACACTGCTCTAACCCATTTTAGCATGGCTGCCACTACCACTACCACTACCACCACACGCTCTGGCCGTGTAGTGAAGGGCCCCAGGCGACTGGTGACTGATGAAAGCCCCGACACTGATTTAACAGTCCCTGAAAAAGCCGGCAAGAAGGCGGCACTTATTCCCACAGAGAGAGAAAGTGATGATGTTGTTGTGGAGAACCCAAACCCAGATCAGCCGACTGGTGAAAACGAGGTAAATACATGAGTATTACAGTGATTGGACATTTGCTAATTATGATAGTGATTACAGACAGACAGACGGATGGACGGACAGATTTTATTGACCCCAAACTGGAAAATATGTGTGGAAAATCTGTGAAATTTTTGTGCTACAGCAGCAAATATAAGGCACACATACAGAATATACAAGATATAATAAATAGAATAAAATACAAGAACACCTACTCAAAAAAATACACAGGAAAGAATGTACAATGTATTTACAAGTGGCAAATAAAGAATGTACATTTTACTGTATCTGGTGTTTATTATTACACTTGTCTTGTGCTATATTGCAGATAACCGACTTGCAGGTTGACATTAATGACAAAGGTGTTAGCCAGGCAATGGAGGAAGAAGAGGAAGATGACGTGGGGGATTTTGAGAGGATGACTGAAGAAGACACCGATGAGGAGTATGTACCCGTTGAAGAGCCCAGTTCCTTGTCCCCGTCCACTTCAACGGCACGGAGGCGCAAAGCCCAGAGTAAAACGGACGGAAAGGAGAATGGCGAGGCTGTGGAAGAAGACTCCAAGAAGGACTCGGTGCAGTGTCCCAGCTGTGACAAATCCTTCAAGAGCAAATACTACCTCAAAGTCCACAACAGGTACATACGACTGCAGTATTTTACTTCAAATTACTGTTGAAAGAATAGCCAGTATATGTGTCTCCAAGCTTAAAGTGCCCATATTATGAAAAAAACACATTTTCTGGGATTTGGGGTGTTCTTTTGTGTCTCTGATGCTTCCACACGCATACCAACTTTGAAAAAAATCCATCCATGCTGTTTTGAGTGAGATATGGTTTCTGAATGTGTCCTGCCTTCAGTCTCCGGGTGAGCTGTTCAAAGATGTCACAAGCCGAAACGTGCTGGCTAACCACAACCGTTAGCTCGTAGCGTTAGCATGCTAATGCTAACGCTAGCATGCTACCTCGTTCTCAATAGCAAAGCACTGCTACAACACACACAAGTTCACCATAATCTCCAAAAGAACTACTTACATGTGCGCCCTCATTTAGAAGTCTCCCAGATAATCCTGCCTTGTAACTGACCGAAGTTGTAGAAACGGCCTTTCTTTTACTGTCTATGGAGCTAGCTAGCTGACATGATCTACATCTGAGCTACTGCATGTGCGAGTGCAATCAAAGATAGTACAGAAGAAGAAGAAGAAAAGAGGTCTCACTCTGTAGCTAAAACAGAGACCAGGTGAAAAGAGCATCTGCAGCAGTGACAGAGAGCTGTGCAGTACAACAAAAATATGGTGTTTTTTGAAAATTAAACCATGTAAACCTATTCTGGTACAACCTTAAAATACAATTATGAACCTGAAAATGAGCATAATATGGGCGCTTTAAGTTATCGTTTATCCCAACCTCTCTCAAGCCGCTGATCTCCAGTAGTAAATCTTAGCACAACAGAGAGAAGAGCAATAAATACACCAGCACCTCGCACATTAATACTTAGTCACTTTTTAAGATGGCGTATTTTCTGTGGAAGAAGAATTCAGATCCTTTTCTTAAGTAAAAGTACTAGGGGTGTACGATTCAGAAAACGTCACAATTTGATTCGATTCCGATTTTTAGGCTCACGAGTCGATTCAAAATTGATTTTCGATTCAAAAATGATTATATATATGTAGATATATCTATATATATATATATATATATATATATACATATATACATATATACATATATATATATATATATATATACATATATATATATACATATATATATATACATATATATGTGTATATATATATATATATATATATATATACATATATATATATATATATATATATATATGTATATATATATATATATATATATATACATATATATATATTTTTGGAATTCTATGAATCAATTTTGAATCGGTAGAGCTTGAATCGCGATTCAAATATGAATTGATTTTTTTGCACACTCCTAAAAAGTACTAATACCACACTGTAAAAATACTCTGCTACAAGTAAAAGTCCTGCATTGAAAGCGTTACTTAAGTAAAAGTATTTAAGTATCAGTATGAAAATGTACTTAGAGTATTAAAAGTAAAAGTACTCAATGCCGAAAAATCCTCACATTTTAGAGACTGGAAACGTTATATTGTTTAAATTAATTGTATTTATTGTAGTTTAAATTAATATCAAACATATTTTATAAACTACTGTTTTGTGTGCAAAAAACCTAATTTGTAAAGTAACTAAAGCTGTCAGATGACTGTAGTGGAGAAGAAGTAGAAAGTGGCATGAAAAGAAAAGACTCAAGTACCTCCAATTTGTACATCAGTATAGTACTTGAGTAAATGTACTTAGTTACATCCCACCACTGCCTTCCTTCATGTCCTAAGATGTTTTGTTGATCCTATGTTGATTTTAGAATGGTTTCTCTGTGACATGTTTGTGTTGTGAAGCAACAGATTGAAGCACTATGCCCAAGACAAATCTCCCACTCGGGGACAATAAAGTGTATTCTATCTATGTATCTATCTATTATTCATAGGCGGCATACAGGCGAGAGGCCCTTTGGTTGCCTTAAATGTGGGAAGAGGTACTTCAGGAAGGAGAATCTTTTGCTACATGAGATCAGAGACTGTGCTAAAGTACAGGTGAGTAGCTCTAAATCTGTCTTCTCTATCATGTCAGATCCATGAAAGTGTAACGTCGGTGTTTGTGCTGTGTTACAATTACAGACGTACACCTGCGTGACATGCTCCTCAACATTTAAAGGAAAAGAAGAGCTACGGTTGCACGTCGTCTCCCACACAGGAAACATGCCCCACAAGGTACAGCCCAACAAACACAGGACAAATATGGCACACCATTAATCCTATTCAGATTTGAATTGATCTTCATTGACGTGGTGTGTCGTTTTCTTTTTTCGTTTCAGTGTTCAACGTGTCCTGAACAGTTTATGCACAAGAAAAACTTGACAATTCACATGATGAAGGTCCATGGTTATCCCAAACCACACGCAGTAAGTTTTTCTAAATCGTCTTTTAATGAGACTTTGGGCCCTATTTTAACGATCTAAGTGCACGGCGTGAAGTGCCTGGCGCAGGTGCGTTTAGGGCGTGTCCGAATCCACTTTTGCTAGTTTGACGGCGGAAAAAAGGGTCGGTGCGCTGGGCGCGTGGTTCAAAAGGGTTGTACTTAGTGTCTTCATTAATTCATAGGTGTGTTTTGGGCGTAACATGCAATAAACCAATCAGAGTGTCATCTCCCATTCCCTTTAAAAGCCAGGCGCGTATGGACCTTGCTGTTATGATGGCAGATTTGCACCGTAATAATTTTTATTTGTAATCCTTTGGATGTTTGTGTGCTGCTGAGCTTCCCCGTGTGTGTGTGTGTGTGTAACAAGCAGAGTGTGCCAGCGTTGTGCACAAGCCAAGGCGCATTTTACTAATGTGCTGTTAAAATAACAATGAAATGCTGCGTTATTGACTTCAGACCAGGTTTTTGCGCGATCACTTCCCGCTGTCTCAAGATAGCAATACGTCAAGAATGCACCTGAACACACCTCCCTGTAAGACCAGCACGCCCATGGGCGCAAAAATAGAAGCATGTGCATTTGCTATTTAAACAATGCGGGCGCTGGACGGGAAACTGACAACTGTGTCGGTCTTAAACTAGCAAAGTCACTTGCGTAAGCTTTTGCGCCGTGCTGCGCCGGGTGCATGATAGGTCCATGATAGGGCCTTTAGACTTTATGGTGATGTACCGACAGTAAATAGGGATCTTATGGTTTGAATTGTGTTGCAGAACACACAGTTGCCTTTATATTTTCATTAAAAGTCACATTTGAACCCAAGGCATAAGCCGGTAGTTTGGATTCTGTTTCAAACAACGTTTCACTTTTTAGTGTCCCCAGTGCCCCAAAACCTTTCTAACTCGGACGGAGCTGCGTGTGCACGAAGCAGCCAAACACCGAGGCGAGAAGCCGTTTGTGTGCGAGGAGTGTGGCCATCGAGCGTCTAGCCGAAACGGCTTGCAGATGCATATCAAAGCCATTCACAGGTAGAGGTCAAGAGATGGTCTTTTTTCTCTGTTACACAACTTGTTCCATCACAACAGAGCTCAACAGTGACCCCCACCCACACACACACAGAACTCAAGTTCTGACCCCCCCCCCCCCCCCGTTCAATATCTCCATTGATGTTTCATTAAATGCTTATCTATAAATAGTTTAAAGTCTGGAGCCAAGCCAACCAGCTACGAGATGAACGGGGACCATAAAACATTTGATTCGGCGCAAAAAAAAAACAAATTTTGAAAACGGATTAAAAAAGTCAAACGTGCAAGACTGTACGGAAACGATCACAGACTTCAATGGTAGCAGCTCGCTCTAGCCGTTAGCGGGTGCGGTAAACATTTCCATGGTAACCGCAAGTTCCACCAATCAGAGATGTCGCTGTAACGCTTAGGATTGTGTGTTGTGACGTTTTTCTCCCAAATAAAACCAGTTTTTCTTAAAACAAGGTTGATTTCATAGCTTCTACAGGAGCAGAAAGGTTTGTTTAACAACCTCGTAGCTCGTGGTCAGTCTACCTTAGACGGTTTAGACCAGTGGTTCTCAAACTTTTTTCAATAATGTACCACCCATTTGAATTGTGTTTTAAAGCCAAGTATCCCCTGACCAGCGATAGATTTACCAAACAACAGCCATGTAACTGAAAAACATTTAAATGGTAATGAAAAAAGGCAACAAAAACTTTTTTAAAAACCCGTAAAAAGTCGGTAGAAAGAAGGAAGTAAGGCAAGAATAGGTGGAAAATAGATTCAAAAACTTAGAAAACAGCGACAAAAACTTCATAAAAAGCGACAGACTTGGAAAAAAAACCAGTAGAAAGAAGGAAGACAAACTTCGAAAAAAGTGACAAAAACTTGAAGACAGTAGAAAAAAGGAAGGAAGGAAGGCAAGAACAGGTCGAAAATAGTGACAAAAAGCGACAAAGACTTAAAAAGTGACAAACTTCAAAAACTCACGTACCCCCTGCAGTCCTCCAAAGTACCCCTTGGGGTACACGTACCCCCATTTGAGAAACACTGGTTTAGACTTCATGGCTGATATTCAAAATCCTTATGGAAAAAAATCTATGGGATTTTTAATTCCAGAACCACACTGTTGAGCTCTATAGAGGGCCCAAACAACTATAAAATCTGCCTTCTAAAATAATATGAGTACTTATACATTTGGAGATCATTTGTTGTTTAAATAAAAACTGTGATCTGTGATAGAATTTGATTGTTTCAGGTTTGTTTTTGTTCTGCTTTACAGAAATGAGCGCCCTTTTGTATGTAACTTATGTGGCCACGCATTCTCCCAGAAGAACAACCTAAACATGCATCTGCGTATACACAGCGGTGAGAGGCCATACCAGTGTCATCTCTGCGGCAAAACCTTCAGGACGCAAGGTAAAGGCCGTCGTCCCCGGTCTGCTGCCGCCTTCATCGCTGCCAACGCCACTCTGTTGAATAGATTAGATCAGAAACAGCTCACGGAGGCGGTGCAGTAACACCTAACGCTGCAATTTGAGTAAAAAAATGTCACTCCTTCTCTCATACCTCAGTCCAATCAGAACACACAGACACAATACACATTTTTTTTAGATTCAGTGGGACTTACATTTCCCTAGGAGACCATTATCTCCGTAAATCTGCTTAGGAAAAAAAAGTCCAGAACTTAAAGGTGCCGTAGGTAGGATTGTGAAGATCCAGGATTTAGCCAAAAAATTTGAACATCGACAACTTCTCAGTCCCTCCCACTTTTCTGCTAAAGCCCAAAACGGTCTCCTAAGCCCCTCCCCCCACAAGGGAGAATGAATGCGTTGATTGACACACAGTTAGAAATCAACGCCCGGCCCTGATTGGTGCATCTGAACAGGGAGCTGTGGATTTTTGCAAATCACACTACAGGCTGTAGGTGGAGCCAGAGGAGCCAGATTTTTTTTTAAATGACCTGCTTCATGTAGTTCTACTGGAACATAGGGTCAGTTTCAGCAAATATGACAGAAAGTTAGTTTTATAAGGCTTACCTACTGCACCTTTAACTGAGAATCATCACATTTTTAAGTTTTCTTCAGTTTTAAGTAATCCGGTGATAGTTGTCCGTACATCCATGGGTGCATTGTAAACAAGAATAGGTAATAGTTAATTATCATATTTTTAATGGTGCCAATTAAGCAGGCTTAAATTGGGGCCTGCGGTGTAACTCACTGAATACATTATACTTCCCGTTTACGTCCCCCACGGGATTGTACTTCCAAAATTTTTAGAGCATGATTGTCCGCCAAATACAAGTAAGAGTGTAATAATAAAGAGTGACAAAATCCATTAACATTAACTTAAAAAAAGAAAAAAAAAGAAAGAATGAAGTCTCAGAATGTGAGGGAGTCGGGGAGGGCGCAGTGTTAGACTTTAAAAACCTCGGGATTAGACTGATAGATAGATTAACCCAAACACTCTGAGCAGCCGGGTCAATTCTCCAACACAAACTGTTTCTCACTCCAAAAGATATTATGTGATTACTTTATATTAAGATATTATATGAATTATTATCTTTTTTTTTTTAATACCAGCCAGTCTAGATAAACACCACCGGACACACACCGGCGAGCGTCCGTTTGGCTGCGACGTTTGCGAGCAGCGCTTCACGGAGAAAGGCGCCCTCGTCCGCCACAAGGCCAGCAAGCACGAGGAGGGCCGCCCCCACTCATGCCACATATGTGGGAAAACCTTCAAAGGTAAGATGTACCGCGCTGGTTATACAATGATGCCAGACGAGCATGGAGTTCAGGACTCGCTAATGTGGTTCTTCTTGTTTGTTTTTGCCTCCGTCAGCGAGGGAGCAACTTCGCGTTCACCTGCGTCGCCATAAGGGCATGAGGAAGTTCGAGTGTATAGACTGCGGCTACAAGTTCACTCGACAGGTAGGCCCACTGGGAAGGCTGCAATCGGTTACACTGTAGCTTAATCTGCCTGTTTCTTTTTGGATTGATTGATTTAGCTCTGTAAAATATCGGTGGGGGTTTTATCGTATATTGTAGCCGATCCCTCTCGCCCCGGACACAAACTGATAGAACCCCTCCCTTCTGGCAGGAGGCTTCAAAACCTCACGCCACAAAAACTGTTTTTTCAGCCTCACCAACAAGGCCTGACAGTTGCAAAAAAAAAAAGTGTATGTCTGTCTAGATAAAAGAAGATCCCCCTACTCATACTCAACTAACTCACTGCTTCTATGCCTTTGGTAAAAAGAAATTCTTTTTAGAACAGAAGATGTGCAGACCTAACCACATTTCACTAATAATTGTATTTACTTATTTCATTTAGGCATACGTGGGTAGGGATGTAACGGTATGAAATTTTAACCTCACAGTTATAGTGACCAAGATGATCACGGTTTTCTGTATTATCGCGGTATTTTTAAAAGTGTGTTAAATATGTTCAGAAAGCACTGATAGGCCTAGCCAAGCTGAAATAGTTACAAAAGTGTAACAGTGTTTATTATATTACAAAAAAAAATAGGCAAAACCTTATCAAAAGTGCAACTTTTAACATCAAAGGAACAAGGGTTCAGCATGTAAACAGCTTATTTGCTACGCAGTGCGCCTGCGCGGCAACTTCAGGAGACTCGGATGAAGCTGGGAAGGATTTAACACACCGTGGTAATCCATAATGATATTTGAAATGAAAACGGTAATTGTTATCGTGGTTTACCGTTACACCCCTATGGGTATCCCTGCATTTATATTACTGTTAGACAGTTGGAACATTTCATTTGTGAATCTTTTACTTAAGTTATGTGACCGTTTCTTTGAAGTTGCTGTCTTTTACTTTCTAACCAAACCTAAACTTTTTTTTAAGGCTTTTTTTGGTTCGTCCAACAGTCCAAAACCCAAAAATATTAAGTTTCCATTCACAAAGACAAAGAAAAGCACCAAATCATCGTATTTGTTGAAAAAGTACAATTATTTGAATTACCAAAATAGTACACGATTAATTCTACTATTTTGACTAATCGATTGACTCACTTTGTCCCTCGCATCTCCACACGCTCCCTCTTCCAGGCACACCTGCGTCGGCACATTCAAATCCACAAACGCACCGAGAACTACAACCCCCGGCAGAGGAAACTGAGGAACGTGATAGTGCAGGTTGTGGACATAAGTCCTGGTGAGAACGGAGGGACGAAGGAAGTGGAGGAGTCGCTGGTGGCCGAGGACACGTACTTCGTCCCGGAGACTGCCGACGTCCAGGACTCTAACACTAACCCAGAGGCCGACGCGGGGACAGGCCTCAGGTCTAGTTGCACGGTGACCAAGTCGAGCGTCGCGGTGATGGAGGAGGTGGTGTCAAACCAGAACCCGGGATACGTGGAGGCGGCGGAAGAGAGTTTCTCTGTGCCACAAGACTTGCCGCAAACGCAGCTGGTCACTGAGGCGTACGAGTCCACGGTGGTTACGGAGGGAATGGTTGGGAATCTATCCCAGAGTAAGACCTGAGGACTGAAAGACCAGAGACTGTGGGCAGTGAGTTAAAGTTACTGTGAAGACCACTTCCTTAATGAGAAGGACTTAAAGGGTAACTACCGTTTCTTTCAACCTGGACCCTATTTTCCTGTTTTTGTGTCTGAGTGACTGATGGCAACAACAATCTTTGACACTGGTCCAGTATTAAGCAAGATCGCGAAACAAGCTACAATGTAAGTTTATAGGGAAATTGTCCAGCTTGTATTTACCTTCACAAAAGTGCTCGCTTTGCCACCGACAGGCTCAGATTAATATTCTCAGTGTCTGACACCATTATGGAAAGGATTTCTAAGGAGGTTGTCCTTTCTGTTAAAGAGTAAGATCCTTTTTTTAACAGAAAAATATCTGCGAATTTGCCTTCGTTAAACCTACCAGACTCCATGTAAATAAACAGTAATTTTAGCATCGTAAAACACACTTCATTCAAAGTCGACAGAAACAAAATAAAACTATGAAAAGCCGTTTTGGGTCGTCTTTCCACTTTCCAACCATCACAACTCTAGTTTTGGTTGAAATAAAACACAAAGTTTACCGATTTACATGTAACAACATGTTGGCTCTGTACACGCTAAAAGTATTGTTTTTTTTAAATAGAGTCTGGTGGGTTTAGCGCTAGTGACCTCAGAGCTGTTTCTGCTTAAACAGAAAGGTCTCAAAGAGGTTTTAAAGGTCTATCTCTGTAGGGATCCTTTCCATAATGTTGTCAGACACTTAGAATAATAATCTGAGCCTGTCAGCGGCAAAACAAGCACTTTTAGCGAACCAAACTGATGCTGAACATTTGCCATTTAGGGTTACATTGCAGCCCGGTCTGTGGCTGCCCGTTACAGCGTTCACACTTAATACTGGACCAATTTCAAAGATTGTTGTTCCCATCAGTCACTTAGACACAAAAACAAAGGAAAATAGAGTCCAGGTTGAAAAAAATACGGTAGTTAACCTTTAAACGTGATGGGAGGACCTTTGGCCTTACAGATCCAAAGATGAAACCCCAACATAGTCAGCGACTGTTGAGTTTCTAGACATGCAAAAGAAGAGCAGCAAGTCATTCTCATAGTTTAAGTAGCTAACAGTAAGTGAACTGCATGCTTGTGAACGCTGCATTTTTTATTTTTATTAAGCTTCCTTTTATCGATGTGCCTACTGCAGCTAAACTCTGGAACATCAGTAATAAATTATCCTCAGTGGTGCTCAGTTTTTGTTTCTGAAGGTGTTAAAGGAATAGTTCAACATTTTTGGGAAATACTCTTAATGTTCTTTCTGGTGAAGTCTGCCTGTTGAAAATAAGGCTACAGCCTGACGCCGGTCATCTTAGCCTAGCACAAAGACTAACCGGGGGAAACATTATGGAAAAATATTATGGATTATGGAGAAGGTTTTTGTATGGATGAAACAAAGACAATATAACCGGATAATTAGTAGGGGTGGGAATCACCAGAGGCCCCACGATACGATATTATTGCCATTTTAAAACATTATGCTGCGATATATATTGCAATTTATTACCATTTCTTCTACTTAAATTGATGTCCTCAAAGGAAAACTTTGTCAACATCTGTTTTATCTAAAAAATGTAAATTTCTGTTTGTTCATTTGACTCAACTCCACCATCTACCTAGTGGACTGAAAAAGCAATTGATTATTTTATTATTCTAGAACCAAAAAGTTAAATTGTCATGTGCAATTTATATAATAAAAGATTGATACTTGGGGGCCGTGTATTGATACAGTATTGTCACGGAAAATGTCACAATACTACTGTATGTTGTATCGAGCAGATACCTTTGATAGATATACTTTATTGATCCATAGGGAAATTTAGGAGAATTTTATTCTAAGTGAAGTTTTTGACTGCTAGCAGCAGTATGGAGCAATGGTTTTTTTTAGGATGAGGGTGATCGATAACGCACAAGTGCAGCAATGCTCCCGCAAAGGCAGTGAAGAAGACTGCTAGTACGCAAACATGGATGTGAAGAATGAAAATATATAAAAAAAAAAAAAAAGGCTTTACAAATATTTTACGCGGAAGGAAATGTATTCAACAGTTCATTAGTGCTCAAAGATACACACGTTTTATACAAATCTTTTCACACTCAGCTGCAACTACTGTCCATTGTTTATTAGAAGTATATTAGCAACATGCTAACAGCTTTTCAAATGTGACTGCAGAATGAACTTGCCTGCCTGCAGTTTAGTTTATGGTAACCGCACTGTAAACATTATACAAACACGGTACGTGAGCTTAAGAATATACTGTACCTACAAAAACTGATTCAACGTCATAAACTTAAGAAAACAACGATGCATTGACACTACAACATTGTCATAACAACATTAAAGCTCAAATTGAGATTCTTTTTTGCACTTCCAGTTACTGGCGACTCATCACCAACATTGACCAACTGTTACTTTTCTTGCTGCAACATGACAGGCAGGGACATCTTAGGCAACCACAGCACAACGAGATCCATAAATAAACAAATAGAAAACATCTGTAAATACAATCCTAAAAAAGAAATTCTTCATGCACATTCGAGTGGTTATAAAAGGCTGCTGTAACTCAGTTTAAGGGTCAGGAGTGACATAAGGAGATGCCTAAATATCACCAGCAATAGAGTATCAACCCAGTACAAGGCAACATCGCGTGCAAACATCCTGAAATCAAACAATATGGTGACAGAAGATTCCTCCGCACACCTTTGAAGTACAAGATATTTCAACCCTCCCTATGAAGCCATACGTCGGTTTAGTGCTAGATATTAACTGTGATTGTCGTCGTTTTTGGAATGTTAACAGATTGCTGTTACTGAACAAATATTTGGCTCTTGCTCTGGGCTACACATTGTAAAAAAAAGTCCGCTCCACCGATTTAGCATTGCACTGTTAACACTGACAGACTCAAACTCCATGCAGCAGAACCAGAGATATTGTCTTTTTTTAATTCCCCACATTCTTCCTCCTCGCTAAAACTAGACGCCTACATCACCCACAATGCAACTCGGCCGGAAACAGTTCTGTCGGAGTTTTGGGTGCGTTCGGCTCGTAGCGGCTAATGTAGGCTCGAGCAGCTAGCCTCAAGCAGAGATGAGGAGCAGGCTGCAGAGGTCAGGTGACACAGAGTTGGGGTTTTTTTCTTCATTTTTTAAGTTGTAGTATTCAGCCCTAACCGACGCTGACTCAAATTTGGCGCAGCTCCCTCTGGAGCCTCAAAAGGCTTCGTACAACTTTCCTATCCAAAGTAATTCACTGCTAACACAGAGATGTCCATACCAGGAGTTGATGCATAAGACGCTTTCCGACTGGAGGGATTTTTGCAGTTGCTAGAACATAAAATTCCTAAAACCCTTTTTTTCTCGTGTTCCGACTGGACCAATTTGGGGATTTTTAAGTTTTTAAGCATGCCTCAAATAAATTTTTTTCCCAAAGATGGATTTGGTCATTTTAGGAAGTTCTGATCACGCTGAGGTTTGTTCAAGTGTGCATTTTTCGGATTAGTTTGGTTTTTATTAGTGATTTGATGCTATAAAAACAGGGTGTAACGTCACGATTGACAGCTGGGATTGACTCGCGATTGGTCGTGCGGGTGTATGGGCGGGACTTCGAAAGCGCGGCTCCCCAGCCAAAATTGCAAGATGGCTGACGCCTGTATCCGGGATATTTTGGCTCCACTTTTGTGCCGTGGGAGGAAGTGGGGACGTGTCGTCCGTCTTTTTATTACAGTCTATTTTGTATGCACAGAAACACCTGTTGCCCTGTTGGGGACTGGAAGTGGCTGTGTGCTGCTCTTTATCGAAGGTCGGGAAGTTAAGCAGCAAGTCTTCGTCCTTGAAGTGTTTTTTTTCTTGTAACACCAAAAACATACAGTTAAGAAACAAGCATAAAGCATAAATGTCACCTTTGTGCCACTTTTCCAAGTTGTTTTTAGGTGTGGAATGGGCTGGTTGCTGCCCCTTGTGGCCAAGAGGAGGAAAACACCCACTACCACTGTACTCACCAAGCGTAGTGTTTTTTTCTGCTTTCAAGGGGCAGTCATAAGCCCATCACTGCTGAATGGCATGAAAATGTCACTTTATGAGGTTTTTTAACATTAATATGAGTCCCCCAGCCTGCCTATGGTCCCCCAGTGGCTAGAAATGGTGATAGGTGTAAACCGAGCCATGGGTATCTTCTCTATCCCTCTATTCCCTATATGTCATCATAAGGGGAAAGGTTACCTCCCCTTTCTCTGCTTTGCCCGGCAAGCTGGTCTAGGCCACACCCCCACCCTCCACCTTGCCCCCCCTCTCTCCTCCTCAATAGCATTTAAACCTACAGACACAGAAATGGCACGTCCTACGGAAAGCTCATTGTGGGACTGGCTCTAGTGGCTGTAATTCTAGGCTGAATTTCGGGAAAGAGACTTCAGATACAGTATTAAGGGACCACTAAGGTCTATATAAAAGAGACTTCAGATACAGTATTAGGGGACCACTAAGGCCTATATAAAAGAGACTTCAGATACAGTATTAGGGGACCACTAAGGCCTATATAAAAGAGACTTCAGATACAGTATTAGGGGGACCACTAAGGCCTATATAAAAGAGACTTCAGATACAGTATTAGGGGGACCACTAAGGCCTATATAAAAGAGACTTCAGATACAGTATTAGGGGACCACTAAGGCCTATATAAAAGAGACTTCAGATACAGTATTAGGGGACCACTAAGGCCTATATAAAAGAGACTTCAGATACAGTATTAGGGGACCACTAAGGCCTATATAAAAGAGACTTCAGATACAGTATTAGGGGGACCACTAAGGCCTATATAAAAGAGACTTCAGATACAGTATTAGGGGACCACTAAGGCCTATATAAAAGAGACTTCAGATACAGTATTAGGGGACCACTAAGGCCTATATAAAAGAGACTTCAGATACAGTATTAGGGGACCACTAAGGTCTATATAAAAGAGACTTCAGATACAGTATTAGGGGACCACTAAGGTCTATATAAAAGAGACTTCAGATACAGTATTAGGAGACCACTAAGGCCTATATAAAAGAGACTTCAGATACAGTATTAGGGGACCACTAAGGCCTATATAAAAGCAGCCAAAAAGCAGCATGTCATAGGACCTTTCACGCAGAACGGGGCAAATAAGATGCTGCACTTAATAAAAAAATACTTTGACAAACAACACAAAGGTGACATTTGTGCTTCATTGAAAGTGTTGTATATTGAGTATATTTTTGGTATTACAGGAGAAAAGACCTTTAGGATGAGGCTGCCAGTACGCTTCCCAGAATTTCTGTAAATGGCGATCTGACATTCACACTCACTTCAGGCCATGACTGTTCAGATTTGTGGAGGTGAGAAAAGAGCCATGGTCTGTCCTCTCTCTCTCGCCCTATTTTTTTATTCTTCACACATCAACTACTTCTGTCGCTTTGTGCAACACCATGAATGCCTTCCAGTAGAGACTGTCTCAAAATGGGCACGGTTATTGTTATAAAAATGCACCTCCAGGTTTAGCTTCTTTTTTTTTTTGTGACGTATCACTCGCTGCAACCGACATCCACTAAGCTTTATGCAAATAATTGCACGATGACATCACCAATATGCAAATGAGCGTATGCCGTCATTTGCACCTTAGCGAGGAGTTTGTGTAACAGCCGTTTCCTGCAACAAGCTCCAGCACAAAGCACAGTTCAGGGGGGGTGGTTAAAGAATACAACAGGATGTCACAAAATGGGCCTTTTTTTTTTTTTTTTAGTGATACTCCTCACCACCGCACATTCCCGCGGCGAATCGCCGGGCCAACTGATCTAGTGTGAATGAACACTAACCGTTGGATTTGGTTAAATTCCCCCACCTTTGACTAAACTTTGCTATCCATCCGGGACGGTCTCCCCACGCAGTGAGACCAAACGGGGCTAAGAAACACCAGGTCCTTTTGTAACTCAGCCAGTCAACAGACTGCTACAATGAGGGAGAACACACTGAAAATGTCAACATGGGGTTCTGGGCCCAAACTCAGTGCGCCGGGTTCACATCCTGGTTCTGGTTTTGGATGGGATTGTTGTTGAGATTGTGGAGCGCGTGTGGGCGCTGGTGCCGGTGCAGGTGGATGGCGTTCGACTCGGGTATGTCGGTGGGTTCGAACGCACTGGACACCTGCGGCATGAACTGGCGGAATATGCTGACGCTGCCGTGCCAGAATGTGGGCTGAGGCAGTCGTCCGGCAAGAGTCCACGAGCGGGTGGTCGGGTCGTACGCCTCCACCACATCCGACAGCTCAAATGTGTTGTCGTAGCCACCAGACACATACAATTTACCGCCCAGGGCCGCCACACTGCCTCCAACGTGGACCTGGATAAAAGAAATGAGATCAAGAACAAACGGTAGGAAAATGTAAGATACAAGTGAAAGGAAGTCAAAGGAAAATGAAAAAGCTTTATAATTCCTTTTTTTTTATTATTATTATTTTTGGGGCATTTTCGGGCCTTTATTTTGACAGGACAGCTGAAGACATGAAAGGGGGAGAAAGAGAGGGGGAAGAGAGGGAGAATGACATGCAGCAACGGGCCGCAGGTCAGAGTCGAACCCACGCCACTGCAAAGGACTTAGCCTTTATAATTCTTTTTAAGATAATTTTTTTTGGGGGTTTTGTCTTTATTAGATTCTGACAGTGGATAGACAGGAAAGGGGGAGAGAGACGGGGGATGACACTAGGGCTGCACGATATTTTGTTTCATCGTCTACATCGCGACGTGCGCATGCGCGATAGTCACATCGCAGGACGTTGCGATGTTGACGCTACAACTTCTTTGCTGCTTGATAAAAAAGTAAACTTTCACCGTTCTCCTTTTACATGATTGTTACCGGACGACCCTTCCCCTTTAAGAAAGGTGGTCATGTGACGTAACATTAGTCCGACGGGAGGGGAGGGGGGGGGGTGTTATGGGAAGTGAGGCTCTCCTGTGTGTAGAAAAGTACCGTCAGCGGCGGCTGCCGCTGACACAGTGATGCACATGCTTTTCCATGGGGAATGAAGCTAAACTAAATCACCTGATTAATGCAACGTAATCACGACGTATCCCGGCCATTTTTTACCGCAGAAAGCTGCTACCAGCCAGGCTAAAGCTAACATAGTTAGCCTAAAGAAACAAGGCGTCTGTCCCAACTAACGTTATGGTTCGGAGCTGCGACGCTGGAAACGTAACACTAGTCTACAACAGCAGTCTGTTTCTGATATAACGTAATTTACACTGATTTTAGTGCTCTTGGATACACAAGTTTGTTGAAGAGTGTGACATGCAGGCTCTGCATGCACAGCAAACCAACAATCATGATCAATTTTAATCATTTTATCAAACAACCAAGGCAGGCCCCGCTAGTCGACCACAACATTATTAATATCATTCACTTTAGCCTGGATTGATATATGAATGCAATGGTGTCATGTCAGTCAACCAGTGTATTTCTTCCTAATGTCCCTCTCCAAAATCACTTCAGAAGAGTAGTCACAGCGCTTACTTGCTTTGGTTTTTGTAAAGCATTAAAGTTCAACAAAGACTGGTTCACATAAGAACATTTCCTTTTTTTATTTTCTTTGTAGATGCACTCCCCTACAAAATCACCCCAGTAGTTGAGAATGATTTAGTATTTCTAAATAGGGCTATTTATGTCCTCTTGTAAAAATTTGTCTTTTTTTCATATCGCAATATATATCGCAGGAGAAAAAAATATCGCAATGTAAGTTTTTTCCAATATCGTGCAGGCCTAGATGACACGCAGCAAAGGGCAGCAGGTCGGATTCAAACCTGCGCCGCTGCAAAGGACTCAGCCTACATGGGGCGTACGCTCTTACAGGGTGAGCTAGAGGCTGCACCTTTAGACTCCTTTTTTAATTATTCAACTAATAGGATTATTTATCGACTTATTTAGCTATACTTTGGACTCATCTGACAACCTTTTTCTGCCTTTTGACAGTTTTGGGTCTGATTGGTTGATGTCATATTATCAAAAGGCAGTAATCAATTACATTCCCTGCAAACACAGCTTGAAGTTATCAAACTGAAGCCATTAAAAAGGCTACTTTCATTCACGCATCACCTTTACTGTATTCAACAACTAGTGACGCACAGCAAGCAGCTGTTGTTATTTTTCATCTTTGGGCACACTGCGGTGTTGTTGACACTTCTGTTCACTGGTCAGAAGAATTACAGATCACAACAGTTACTAATAATAAATCATGCTGGCAGACTAGTGCCAGACGTGAAATACAAACCTGGGTCATCGGACTAATTTTGTCCCACTCGTTCTTTTGAGGATTATAAACATCCACCTCGGCCGAGTCATCCCTACAAATAGAGACACACCAAAGTCAAGCTGCAGCCAAAACAATCATCACTTCAAATGTGGACATGCAAACTTTGCTGACTGCGTCGTTGGACTATATACAAACATTTCATTTTAAATAATGAATCACATCCCAGTATTCTACATGTAAGTGAGACAGATCATTTAAAATAATAATAATTTAACTGTATATTTAACTCCTGACTAACTTTACCTTTGCATTGTCACTTCTATAACATGATTAAGATATTTTGCACATTGATTTTGTATTTTACAAAAGCACCACATTCTCCATAAAGTGCAATCTTGTTTCGTTATTTCTTACAGTACGAAACCGGGCAGAAAAGAAGACTAACATGAGTCTCATAGTTTACTAAATGAAAAAGTTAAAGGGTAACTACCGTTTTTTTCAACCTGGACCCTATTTTCCTATGTTTTTGTGTCTAAGTGACTGATGGGAACAACAATCTTTGACACTGGTCCAGTATTAAACAAGATTGTTGCAGATGGGAAATGCAACGACGAAAGCCGCGACATGAAATCTGCACTCACATGGGTCCCGTGAAATATGACAGCTACAGTTTATTGGAAAATAGCGTTGTAGACACTGGATTTGATGAATTTACTGTTCATCAGACCCCAGATGAGACAAGAAGCTAACATTAGCGAACACTGCGGTGACGGTCCCTCTGCGTTTGACTCCCCGCTGCAGGAGACGCTGTATTCCTCCGACACGCTGTGTTAACGTTACTGATTTAAAACAGTTTTCCAGGTTAGTGGGGGTGTATACCGCTCAAAACCAACATGAAAAACGTAGCTAGTAATGTTGTTGTTGTTAAACTGTGTGCAAAATGAGCGGTGACGTTAAATCACCGGTTTCAGGTAACGGCACCTTACGGTACCGTCTATTTGCTGGATGGTTTCAAGATAACGGTCGGTAGCTAACATTAGCAGATAAGCCCGTTGACAGCGACGTTATTGTTCATATTTTGCCACAATGTTTCTGACCGTAGTAGTGGTCATAGTGACTGAAAGTGTGATGTGAGATGCTAAAAAGAAACTGCACGCTGTTTTCAGGTAACGTTACTTTTTGACGTTCAGATGTGGAAGAAGTACTCAAATGTAGTTGAGTAGAAGTATAAAGTAGCATAAAAGTGAAATACTCAAGTCATGTTTTCTCCTCACCTGATGAAGTAGATGAGGCTTTTGAGGGTCACAGTTTTGGGTGTGAAGGACCACGGCGGCAGCTGTCCACAGCTGACCATGGCCCAGTGGTTGGAGTCTGCATCGTAGCTCTGGATGGCCATGGTGTCCTCCCCGGTCAGGGAGCCTATGGCATACAGACGTCCACTGCACGTGGTGACCGAGCAGTTGTCCATGGCGTGCAGCATGGGCGGTAAGGCCTCCCAGCAGTCCAGAGCGTGATCGTAGCGCTCAGTGCTGTCCGACGCCACCACATAGAGCTGACCTTTCAGCACACTAGAGCTGTGGTACTCGCGGGCCTTCAGCATGGGTGCCGCCTCTGTCCACTCGTTAACGCTCGACTTGTAGCGCCACACGCCGTCGTAGAGACGAGAGCCATCGGAGCCACCTGGAGGACACAGACAGTGTCTTTACGGTTAATATGCATCAATGATTTACATTTGTTGCTGCTAGGGGTGCAAAGAAATGAATTTTGTTGGCCGAAGCCAAAACTGAATGTGATGAAAAACATGGCCAATTACTGGATGCGGGTTTTTTTTCCCGCATTTAGGATCGGAATCATTAAATATTGCCATTTCTTTGACAGTTTTGACTGTGCTTCCACACTGCCGACATATTTGCTGCATTCTTAAAGTGTGCGAGCCTTTCACTCTGATAGTGTCATCAAAAACGTCATTGTTTGGTAAAATGTATTCAGTCTTTTCACTTATATTATTATTATTTCATTTTCGGTGCATCCCTAGTTGCTGTGCACAATAACTAAAAATAATTATTTATATATATATATATATATATATATATATATATATATATATATATATATATATACACACACACACACACACACACACTTTGTTACTTGCTACTTTGTTGCCCTTAAAAAAGCCTTAAGTACCTTATATATATACACACACACACACACACACACACTTTGTTACTTGCTACTTTGTTGCCCTTAAAAAAGCCTTAAGTACCTTCTTAATACATTTGTATCTAACTTTGACACAATTATACTGTATACTTATGTAAAATAAAAGGTTATGACATACAATCTAAATCTGCCTGTCAACATTATCTAGTCATATGCTGCTGTTATTTCTGTCATCAAAGGAGTAAGCTACCAGTGCTAAATTTGAGGTCTTGCAGGAGACACAAGCTCTGAGTCAAGGTCTGGGATTATTACTCAAGGGAAACACGATGAAGATGATAACACCACTGCTGTCCTGGCAGCACACCATGTCCTGCCTCCCTTTGCCTCGTCCACAGAGAGACCCACTAGCCAAGGAGCCTGCAGTTTATTTATAAGCACAGCCTGACGGCCATTTCATAAGATGAAGGAGCGGGAATGAAAATCGACTGACTGGAGTGTTCACATTACGGTGACTCTCATATACACGGCAACTGTAACCGCTGCACACTGTCTGTGTGGCCTGTCCTCCAGTAAGTGGGACACCAGATAAAGCTGAAGTCTAACTTCAAGATGAAGTACATTATACTCTGGGCTACATTTATACAAGGGCTCACAATTATTATTATTATTATTTTATTATCAGTGAAACAGTTAAATCAACCGGGAAAACACCTTAAACTGTGAAATTTCCCTTAAAACCTTTTTTCCATTTTAACAGTTTTTTTTCATTCACAACAAAGTAATAGTTTACTTGCAAAATGTAATGTGCAAAATAAGTGTTTTTCTCGATTACATTGTTTTTGTGATCGTGAGGAGCCGAAATCGAAATCTCGATCAAAATTTGAATAATTGCACAGCCCTATTTCATACATACATTTTCTATACTCCTATTGATTTCCTCAACTTTCAACATCATTAGTGGAAATTTGCATTGAGTTTTCATGCAAGACCTCAATATTTATACCGTGTAGAAAGGTTTTTTGAATAACTCGTTCTCTCTCTGAATAACTTACCTGTGACGTACATATCGTTTCCGAGGGCAGCTATGCTGTAGCCCCCTCCGAGGTGGTCGGGGAACTCGGCCAGGTAGCGCCACTGTCCGGTCTGGGGGTTGTAACAGTCCACTGTGACCAGCTCATCGCAGTCCTGGTCGCAGCCTCCTACCACCACCAGGATCTCGGCCAGCCCCGTGGACGGCCGCGGCCGCATTCGGTGGCAGGGCCTGTCGTGGCGGTCGTACTCGCAGGATTGGAAGCTACGGGCCTCGTTCACCATGCGGAGGCAGGTGGGCGACAGGTAGACGAGCGGGTCGCTCTCCACGTGGGCCAACAGAAAGAACCTCCGGACGAAAGGGAGTCGCACCTGCTGTAGGAGCTCGGGCCAGTAGTGCAGCCTTCGCTTGAGGTCAGCCTTCACCCAGCGCACGGCGATCTGATAAACTGCCTCCTCTTTGTCCACGCAAAGCTCGTCATCTGACAGAAACTCAAAGAGGCGCTTCCACGGCAACCGCTCAAAGTCCTTCGCTTTGGCCAACTCCATTATGTTTTTGAGGACAAAGCGGCGTGCGCTGGTCGCCAGCTCGCGGCAAGCGTAGGCCTCGGCAAAGTCCTGGATCTCTAAGCAGTTGGAAACGTCCAGCCGCTGCTCCAGGAAAGCACAGCAGGCCTCTTTGACAGAGGGGAACTGAAACAGATCGGCCGTCTTCAGCAGGACGTCCACATTCTCCTGGGTGACGGTGACCCGTCCGGTGTAGCAGAAGTCCACCAGCAGGCCCAATAACTCGGCTGACACCTCGTGTAGAACTACTCGGTCCATAACGCTCTCCCTCAAAGTTCCTGCGAACATGGCCCGGAAGTATGTGCTGGCAGCGGCCAACACTGTGCGGTGACAGTGGAACTCGCGGCCCTCGGCACACAAAGTCACGTCGAAAAACTTGCGCTCAGCACGGAGTTCATGGATCCCCCGCAGCAGGTTGAAGGCATGGGCCGTGTCGAAGAAAGGCAGGGTGGACGGTTGTGTCTGCAAGACTGGCTTTTCCATCTCTCCTCTGGGTGTCTCAGTTTCCGGAGGTTGTGGTCAGAACGATGTTTTTGTCTAAAACTGATAAGACATTAGAAACATACATCAAATTCCAACCCAACACGTGGTACGTATATGTTACACACCATGTAGGGCCGCAACTATAAAATGTCACAAAATAGAGAAAAATACCCATCACAGATTCCTAAAGCCCAGGTCTTCAAATTGTTTATTTTGACAGAGCAACAGTACGAAACCCAAAGATATTAAGTTTACAATCACTTAAGACCAAGAAATGCAGCAAATCCTCCCAATTGAGGAGCTGAAACATTGGGGGATTTTGGGCATTTTTGATTGAAGAATTACATAAATGATTGAAGATTATCAAAGTACCTGACGATTAATTTTCTGATGCTTGACGATTCAAGTAACCGACTAATTGTGGCAACTCTAATAGCATGTTGTCAAACCTATAAAACCAAATCTATACACAGTGGTCAGTAATGGGGAAGGATGGCAATATTTAAACATTTAAAACAACATTTAACAACATTTATATAAGTATTACAGTTAAAAAAGCAAAGAACAAAAGCAAAAGAGATGTATACATTTACATTTCTACAACCTCTGACGCCAGATGAAATGCCTAAAAGCAAACAAAAGAACAAATTCATTTCCATCAGCTAATTTCACTGATAAGTAGTGGTTATTTGATAAACTATACAACCAAACATGTAAGAATCATAACAGCCCACTAAACTATGCTATATTTTTTTACAAAAAAATCTAGTCTGTTTTATTTAACCTTAAAACTGCTCTTTTTCCTACCTGATGAGCGCCTCCAGGCACGTTTCGTACAACAGTCTAGAAGAATCTAGCGAATCTCAGCGTGACTCGGTACATTTGAGCTCCAGCTTCTTACTGTGTTTAAGATACAGAGCGTGCTTGGGCTTAGGGGTTATAAATACACCAGCAGTGTCCATTTCCAGGCAAGAGTGGGTAGGGGGGTGGGGGCCGGGGGCTTAGGGAGAACACCTAACATGCTCTCCCCCCCACTGGTATGTCTCGGTGGTCAGTCAGCGTAAGTAAGTGGTCTTTGAGAGGAGCCAGCTGAGCCCGGGCCTCCTCACCACCATCAGCAGAACAAACCACAGAGCTTCCTGTCAGAATGTTCTGCAGTCAGGTTACCAAAGTAGCACAGACCTGCTCTGATCCCAGCTGACCAACAGGAAGAGGGACGGCTCGAGGGCCAAAAACTATACTCTCAATCAACATTCAGAACTGGCACGAATGGTAAAATTGTACATTAACATGCATTACAGTTGGCTATGAGATTTAGCTGCACTTTGTGTTCAATTACAAATGTTAGAAATTCACTAATTGTAAATATGTGAGTTCTAGCTACTGAAATTTGACAATTTACTGCTTTTCCTTGTCTTACATTATTATAGTAAACTGAACTAGAGCAGCAATGATTAGTCGATTAAGGCAGTGGTTCCCAACCTTTTTGGTCTGAGGTACCCCCCACAGCCCTGTCAGTTTAACATACATACACATAACCCTTCATTGATTACCAATGTATGTTTTAAATGGATAACACTATTCATTATAGAAGAATAGATAATGCTAAATTTTTCATAATAGTCAATATTTAGGTTGGTTTGGTCAGAAATTGTACTACTACTTAAGAGTGAAGCTGAAAAAAAAATCTATTTCCCCCCCCAAATTAGTTGAGCTGCTCCACAGTCTTTCCAAGTGTACCCCCTGGCGACAGCAGAAGTAATCACTGGATTAAGGCAGAAAATAAACACTATTTTGATGACTGACTAATCGTTTGTTCCAGCTTCTCAGAAGATATGTTGCTTTTCTCTATTTAATATCATTGCAAAGTGAATATCTTTAGGTTTTGGACTGAAAAAAAAAATTGACATCACTATGGAGTTCTAGTAGTTCTAGTATTGTAATGGGCATTTGATATTATTTTCTAACATTTTATAGACTGAAACGAATAATCAATTAATTGAGAAAACAATCAGCAACAATATAGATAACTAAAGCCATAATCTGAATATATTTGAGTTTTGGACTGAAAAAACATACAACATACAAGAATATTGTAAGCCCTGTGCTAAATGTGGAAACTTTGTTGCATATTTCATATTTTTTGTCTTAAGGCCATAAATGTAACAAAATTTGGAGTCCTGAGTCCTTTGCAGCGGCCCCGGTTCGAATCCGACCTGCGGCCCTTTGCTGCGTGTCATCCCCCCCCATCTCTCTCCCACCTTTCCTGCCTATCCACTATCACCTCAAATAAAGGGAAAAAGCCCCCCAAAAAATCTTTAAAAAAATCTAATTTTAGTGAAACACCACATGATAATCTATTACCTTGTCCCTTGATAAGGTTTTGAAAAGACTGCTTAAATCATTCATGGCTGTTTAATCAAAAGTATATTGGATTTTGATATTGTACTGTATTGGAGATTACATTTCAGCTATTCACTCCGGTTACATCACTAGAACATACTGTAAAAGACGAGTTGCTATTGACTTAGTAGGTACCTACGTTGAAGGCCTTTCTAGGAATCTTGTCATTGTCTGAGGATTATCTTCTGAAAATACACAGGTATCTTCTTACAGCGATTTGTTTAAAGGTTGCAATAAAGCCCCTCGTCCTCTGGCCAAAGCACTATACATTCCACACGAGGGTTCAACAATGCAGCGGTGCACATACTGTACCTCTGAGGGATCAAACTGCTCTCCTGAAAGGCAGACAGGACGACCTCACAACCCACACATGCACGTAACTGCAAAAATGCACAGTGTAACTTCTGTGTAAGTGATTCCCTTTATGTTAAGAGGGGATAATGGCATTTCCTTACATAGACGTGAGCTTTCCTGTCACTCAGTTGTGTATGCGATTTCTTACTCCTACTGCCCTCTGTTACAAAGAATGAAAAAAATTGGAGTCAACTATTACATCAGGTACATGTTTTAGCCGTTTTATCTTTTATACACATTATCACAAAGAGCAAAGCCATGATTTAGCTTAATACCGCAACAGTCAGAAGTATTGAGCAACTTACAACCGGTGTGTTTCCTAACCAGATCCAAGAATAGCCGACAGAAATTTATGCTAGTTAGGTGAGAGGGAGGGAAACAGTAGAGGTGTGGAAACAATCTCACTGCTATGACTGACGAGTACAGAGAGACCAGTGTAAGAGCCAGCATCGAAGAGAAATGGACCCTATGCCCTTTTTAATCACTTACTATAACAGTATAAGCCTGTCTGCTCCAGGAGCTGAACTCATGACCTGTAGTTATATTCAGGACAAAAACACTGCAGAGTACAGTGTCAGAGAACTTTAGTGGCATCCAGCAGGACAAAAGTCTAGAGGAAGGTGGTGGGTGTTATTTTCTATTCCTTAAATTGGTTGATAAGAAGGTCTAAGTTCAAATGCCACGTCTAAAATTACCCGGATGCTCGGGACTATCTCCGCAGTGTGTGGCCCATAGAGCAAAGACGCTAGAGACTTCCTCCAGCCGAGCCGGCTACTTCCGGTTTAGTGCTCCGCTAACTTAAATGGGGATTAAACGATTTAATCGTGAGACTCTTCTAGACTTTGCAACATGATCAGACCTAATGGATCAAATACGGTAAAACGAATCATTTCACTGGGGGTTTCTATGGAAAAAAATCGTTTTGGGCCCCATGGCATCACGTGACAGACACAGAAGTTGCAATTTTTCTTTTTTGGCCTTGTCTATTACTGTATTTGGGAACCATGTTACTAGTGTATCTGTAGACAGACAATCAGAAGAACTACTGTAAATAGGAACTCTCTGACTAAATGAACCTACTGAATCAGCGTTAAAACATCCAGGAACAAGACTAAGAGTCTACAGACATGCTAAATGCTATTGTAAGCATGATGCAAACATGCTCACAATGACATGGTTAGCAAGTTGATGTTTAGCAGGTAAAATGTTTGCAATTGTTGCCCTCTTAGTTTAGTTAGCATGCTAGCATTTGCTAATTAGCACACCAAACACAAATTGATCAGCTGAGACTGATGGGAATGTCATATATATATATATATATATATATATATATATATATATATATATATATATATATATATATATATATATATATATTTTTATATTAGGGCTGTCAGCATTAACGCGTTAATCGCGATGCGATTAAGGGCCGAGCATAAAACGTTAATTCTTTTTAATTGCATTATTCGCATGCCGCCATTTATGCATGCAATTCTATTACCCCAAGTGAAGGAGTTCAAGTACCTTGGGGTCTTGCTCGCGAGTGAGGGGACAATGGAGCGGGAGATTGGTCGGAGAATCGGCACAGCGGGTGCGGTATTACATTCAATTTACCGCACCGTTGTGACGAAAAGAGAGCTGAGCCAGAAGGCAAAGCTCTCAATCTACCGGTCAGTTTTTGTTCTTACCCTCACCTATGGTCATGAAGGCTGGGTCATGACTGAAAGAACAAGATCCAGGGTACAAGCGGCCGAAATGGGTTACCTCAGGAGGGTAGCTGGCGTCTTCCTTAGAGATAGGGTGAGAAGCTCAGTTATCCGTGAGGAGCTCGGAGTAGAGCCGCTGCTCCTTCGCGTCGAAAGGAGCCAGTTGAGGTGGTTCGGGCATCTGGTAAGGATGCCCCCTGGGCGCCTCCCTAGGGAGGTGTTCCAGGCACGTCCAGCTGGGAGGAGGCCCCGGGGAAGACCCAGGACTAGGTGGAGGGATTATATCTCCAACCTGGCCTGGGAACGCCTCGGGATCCCCCAGTCGGAGCTGGTTAATGTGGCTCGGGAAAGGGAAGTTTGGGGTCCCCTGCTGGAGCTGCTACCCCCGCGACCCGACCCCGGATAAGCGGACGAAGATGGATGGATGGATGGATGGATTCTATTGCAATTCAAAAGACAAACCACCTGGCTTCCAAGAGTCCAAGTTTTCAGTGAGTGTATAATGTTTATTCAGGTGCTGTTCTGTGCATGTGAAAGGGGTAAATCAACAAAAGGCCCAGTTTACATGAAGCTGCTTACAGTGTGTCCTCTATCTCTTGGTTTAAAGGCTAGCATTGCCCCTAGCTGCAAGCTTGGAATTACCACCACAATACAATTTGCATACAGGCTTCAACACTGTTTTGCATTTTTGCCATCTCAGTAGAATAGCTTTACTGTGTACAGAATTGCCTTGGCTATTCATATTTAATATCTTAGTTTGCAAGTGTCAAGCTTAGGCTGCTTTGAATATCAACTTAGTACATGACAGAGTATGTGAAAAGAAGCATATAACCTTGAAGACTTTTTTTTTCTGCAACAGTGCTCAGATTGGTGTACTAGGCTAACAACCACGCCAAGACAGCTGCTGTGACTGCTGTCGCTCCGGGCTGCTGGGTCCGAGGCAGCCGGAGTGGAGTGACCCCGTGGTTCTCCACAGCTGAGCCCGGCCATAAAAAGGCAACCACGCCACACTCATCTCATCCCCCACTGAGGGGGGCCAGCACGAGGCTAGTGCTGTGTTCCATTTGACGTGGAAGTCAAAATGTACAAGTTCCCAGTCGAATATTGCAAGCGGAACGCCCCCCGAAGGAAAGGTGGGAGACCACAAAATCCAACATGGCTGCTCTGTGCTTCCGTTAACCGGGTTATGAGAACTCCAATTTTAACCGGAGTAAGGTGTTATATGGGGTTTGGGAAATCGGGGTATTGCCTTAACCCGAATATAATCAGTTTGGCATGTAAACGCACTGACTGATCATAGCTTAAACTGAAGGTTACTTCCCAACCAAAAGTGAAACATGAGAACGGTTTCATGCTCAAGTGAAATGTAAACATCAAATAAACAAACAATTAGTTCAGTTCATCAGTTAATGAGTAAATCAAAGAATGATCTGAGACTTCGAAGTCTTGTTCAAAAAGAGCAAGAGGCCGTTTTTACATTGAAATTAAATGTGATTTGCATTTTAACATAAAATATTTAAAAAATCTAAATCGATGTTCAGCAACAATTAAAAAAAAAATCTTGTCATTACAATAACAATGTTATGTAGTGTTGGTTTGATTTTTTTTTTTTTTTTTTGCAGTTTTGTGAAATTATTAGAAAATAACAAAGATGGGGACAGAACAGAGTACCCTAAAAAAAGAATGGCTACATAGTGCATGAACACGGAGAAACGGCCACAAAGGGAGATGAAACATTTTGCATGAAAAAGATCATGTTAGATCAGGTAAGTGAGTGAGTTCTTATCAATACTAAAATATGAAACGCATATCCAGATTCCAAAATAGCAATGCAAAAATATCACACAGCACATTTTGTTAAAAAGAATTGAGTACTCAACTAAATACATTTTTACATAAATTTTTTCTGTTTTGTTAGCACTAAAGCTGCAAAGATGAATTAATTAATCGATTAGTTGTCAACTTTTAAATTAATTGCCAACAATTTTGATAATCGAGTATGAACTTGAGTAATATTTTAAGAAAAAAACATACAAATCCTGTTAATCCAGCTCCTTTAATGTGAATATTTTCTTCACTCCTCTATGAAACTGAATATATTTGTGCTGTGGACAAAACAAGACATTACGGACTAGGGATAAACCGATTATCGGGCTGTTTTTTGGCAGTTTGCAGATTATCTGTATTGGCGTTTTATTTGCCTGATAACCGATAAAGTTAATTTATTAAAAAGTGCACTATGTATCCCAAAAGTTACATTAAAGGACAATTCCGGCGCAAAACGAACGTAGGGGTTATTAACAAATGTGTACCCACTTGATCGTTCTCTGGGACATGTTTTCATGCTAATCGAATGTGTTTGTAGCTTGAAACAAGCTAGCGCGGACCGCTGATTAGCTTACAACGCTAGTATTCGGGGCACAGGGAAAGTAAAAACAAATTATACCACATATTTATACCACTAAAAAGGCTCAAAATATCACCACACTTCAACGGCAGCATAATGAGGGTCCCTACATGTTAACCGAAGCATTGAGAACTTTGTAAGTGTACAGACAGTTTATTAAAAAGAGAGATTATAAAGACAGTCGCATTCTCGTATACAGGCGGCTATCGTCTTTCCAAACTATCTTTTTGATGTCAGAAGCACATTTACTCAAAGTGAACGTACACCCAGTAGAAAATTCTGACTGTGTCGCCACCTAGTGTTTGCTCCATGCAATGCCCCCACCTGATGCAATACATCAGTTCACATTACACTCCTGTGCAACGCTACATCACACTTGGGTGTAATCCAAAGTCATACAGACTACACCCATCCACAATTATATCTGAGAAGTCACTGCAACACTGGTTATTCTTGCAACGAAGTGTAAAGTTTGTTCTGAATATGCAGTCTGGAAACATTGCAAAAAAGTTAGTCTCATACTCAGACCTTTTTTTAACAATAAATCACGAAGAGTATTTCATGTTTCAATGATAAGCCTTGTTCCAAGTTATTCTCGCATTGCCAGACCTTACTCCATAACGCTGTGGAGTAACGTCTGGCTACACCACACTATACATTCTAGTATAGGAGAGGAAAAAAAAACAAAAAACACTGGGTTGTTGGCTTTTCTTTAAACCAATCACAATCGTCTTGGCCGGCGCTAAGCTCCGGACGCAGTGACGGTGGCTCTACAAAATAGTCTCCGGAAGGAAGTTGTTTAGGTGGAACATTCGCACCCCGCAAAAGAAAATGGACTTACGGTTGAGCATGTAGGCGAGAGGCACACAGTGGAGTAGGCTCCCGACGCTATTAACTATATTTCCTACAAAACCCATACTTTCTCACTCTAAAACGCACTAGACTTTTTTTTTGCTTTTTCAATCATCGATGGCGGCCAAAAGCCGACGGAACGAGACTAAAGCTACTTCTGCTACACCTGCGGCCTGTCCTGCCGCCTCGGATGGTAATGGCTCCGCAGCAGGGTCTCTCAAGCTACCTGTCGACCTGGAAAATCTCTGCATGGTTTTGATGTCAGACCTGACTACAGCTATCACCAGTCAGCTAAAATCCGCCATTGATACTGCCCTTGCACCCATCGCCGCCTCCTTAGAGGGGTTTACGGCAAAGTTTGAAGCGCAAGACCGCCGTATAGTTGAGTTGGAACAGCACCTCAATGTGTATAGCGACAACATCGTCTCGCTAGAAAAGGCGGTTAAGGATCTAGCTACATCCAACAAGCAAATGACCGATAAGATGGAGGACCTCGAGTCCCGCTCCCGCCGCTGCAATCTGCGTGTTATCGGCATTCCAGAGGGTGCTGAAGGACATGACCCCAGTTTAAAGTGGTACAGAGATTGCATTTTTCGCAATCAAGGCTCTCAGAAATTTACCCAGAGGTGGATGATATCTGTGTCAAGTGTGGAGCAGTTCCCTGCCATCTTAGCCATATGTTTGCCCTTTGTCTAGAGATGTTCCAATACTGCCTAAAACGCTGGTATCGGGAAGTACTGGAGTTTATGCACCGATCTGATACCACGTAATAAAGCCCTAAAGAAAAAATACGTTAAAGTAGTTTATTTATGTTCTTTTTCCATTATAACTGACTGTCAAACTGCATAATAAAAGAAAGTTCTGTGGCATTCATGTTTCACAAAGAGTTTAACCTGAGCCAGACCGATAACAAAGATAGAAATAATATCACATCCATACAGGGATAGTAGTATACAGTTGTTAAAACATAATAAAATATATAACACACTGGTATCGGATCGGTACTCGGTATCGGCCGATACGCAAGTTCAGGTATCGGAATCGGGAAGCATAAAATAGTATCGGACCATCTCTACTACTAATAGGGGTTTTAACAGTATTTAAACATGAGTCATTCGCCAAGTTTAATTTCATCTTTGTAGTTTTAGATAATTTTGTATAAAAATAAGGATATAATAAATAATAATAATGGCTGTCTCCTACATTAAACTGTAAGCCTGTGAATACCACATGAACGCATTTACAATGTATACGAATATTGTAAACATCTATACTGATTAAGAATAAATGCATGTTGTATCAAATATTCTGTCCACAGAGATTATCTTTCATAATTTATACACATAAAACTATCTATTATTATTAATGTATATTCATATTATTAGTATTGCCTAACTTTTTGAGACCGCTTCCATGAAAAATATACATATAGGCTGCTAATATAACAATTTAGTCGTAAAAACAAGGAGAGGAGTGGGGGAGAGCCTATGAGGCTGAGGCAATATTACGGCATTGACATTAATAATATAAATCGATTTCAGAATCATATGTATTATATTACTGGATTAAAATAAGTGATGCGTTTATGTGTTCACATCATAATGCATAAAAGATTGATTTATATCCTGTATTAATAATCTAAATCTGCAAAGTATCTAAAGCTAATGAATAAATAAATAAATGACGTGGAGTAGAAGTAGAAATAAAATGGAAATACCAAAGTACAAGTACCTCAAAGTGTAGCTAGCTACTTCAGTAGCCTACAGTAATTGAGTAAATGTACTTAACGTTAGTTAC
Source organism: Sander vitreus (assembly GCF_031162955.1). Classification (NCBI taxonomy): domain Eukaryota; kingdom Metazoa; phylum Chordata; class Actinopteri; order Perciformes; family Percidae; genus Sander; species Sander vitreus. The sequence goes on along the minus strand of NC_135861.1, from coordinate 28,046,847 downwards.
ATTCCACCACTGGTTATTATAATTTATAATAAACATTTGCATCGCTCAGGCCATGCAGCCATACAAGTCCACATTATTGAGCACAGTGAGGCCTCAGTCAGAGAAAAAAACGTCTCTTTCCAAAGCCATGTTTGGCCCGTGATAATATTCAAATATAGTAGCTAATGCTAGATATAACGTTAGCTCAGATGCAGTGCTAGGCCCAAAGACACACACAGAGTCACTAAAAGCTACTAATGCTAACAACACAGCGCACGAAAAATTGTTCCTTCTGTCTAGCTAACTGTACTCAACTTTCCGCCGCATTACGTATCGACTCAATTTTCAAAACACCCGTGTACAGTAAGTGCAAAAGGGCCACTTCGTGTTTATGATAGCGTATAGTCTGCATAGAAGCACTAACACGCCCTCAATTCACCGCCTAAAAGAACATAAAAGTCATGTTTATACAAAGTTAGTAACGCTCGTGATGTTCCTATCGGACATAACGTAACGTTACTGCTGCTGTCAATCTGTCCTCCGCTTGGAAGAAAATAACCTTAAAAACATGCCAACACAGTTTTAGTCAACTTACCAGTATTTGTCTTTACCGGATGTTAATAATTTTAAAGAGTGTAACGAGTTAACGCCGTAGTATCGAGCTGAAATTAAAGTTTGATGCTGCGGATCTCTTCGGCCTCTTCTGCGCCATGATACCCTCAACTGTAATGAATGTTGTCTTCAAGGGCTGTCGGAACTATCAAACTTCACACGCAGACAATCCCACACTAGACAACCATTGGTTAGTAAACTGTTAGGAATTGTATGTGATGAATCATTCCTGGTATATGATCGTTATTTTACTATTGGTTTAAGTATTTGTTTGTTTGGCATAGAGTCTACATTTTCTACTCATTCTGTCACATTTCTGTACACTGCTGTTCGATGTTAAATAAAAGCACACCTACAAACCACAACAACTTGCTTCTAGTCATACTACGACAGCTACTATACAAATAATAACAAATAATGAAAATTAAACAAAAACAATAAAAAATACTAGTAATACTAATTGTCAAAATATAGCCTAGAAATAAAAAAAGAACTTTGTAAAAAGTTGGGGAAATATGTTGCAAATAGTTTATTATTTTGTTTCAAGACACCAAAGAAAAACTGAACTTCTCGTCTCTTGAGTACTTGAACGCAGCATTTGAAACTCATAAATCTCAGCTAACGCAAGAAAGTATTTATGGTCCTGAAAATGTTGTCAAGCATTTTTAATTGCAAGGGTCCCCATAATACACGCTTAATTACACCAGTGACTCTCATTTAATAACATAACATTGCGTAGGTTTTGTTTTTAGCAGTTAGCAATGTCTGAAATCACGCTCCAGGTTCCCAAAGTTACCATTGCCACCATCAAAACCAAACACAACATCCAGTCTGTGTACTGGTGCTTCACTGGTTTCAAGTTCAAGAGAAGCTTCAACTAATATTTGTTATTTCTTAAGTGAAAAAAAATCCATAATAATAATAATAATAATAATAATAATAATAATTTAAAAGTTCAACAATTGACTGCGTGAGGAGTTTCTCTTTTTCTATAAAGCATCAGGAGGCAAGACCATGACTGAATAAATTCAAGGTTTACTAAGAGGCTAGTTAGAGCTGTGAATATGGAGAAAATACAAAATGTTTTCATGTCAAGCTTCCCCGCATCTGGGACCTTATGGGTCAGAATTCAATTTATTTGTTTATTTTACAGGGACAGTGCTCATTAATCAACAGCAAAGTAACCAGTAAGAAAGATCATGGGGATGTTTGTTTTAATGTGATTTGTTTTAGAGAATCTTTCTGGAAAAATAGAACCATTTTGTAACGTTATGGAGACCTCTAGTGGCAGCTTTGGAGAATGAAACAAAAAAGGTTAAATCCCGGTCAAAAGGAGATGTAAGATGTTCTGACATGTCAATTTAGGAAAGAACACAGTCCCCGAATTTTTTCTCAAAAGCCCTGAATTTTTTAAACCCTTGTGTTGTCTTCGGGTCAAATTTGACCTGTTGTCTAAATGTCTATATCAGAAATATGGGTTTCATTTCAACTACCTGATTTTGATTACCCAAAAATAATATGGATCATTCCATACAACGTGCTTCGCAAGTACAACAAAAATCTATACTTGCATTGAGTTTTGTGTGTTTTGTTAAATTTTTTAGCATTTGAAAAAAAAATTGAAATTTTTCGAAACTGTTAACATATGCCATTCTGTGATTATCCCTCCTTTAATTTTAGTCTAAATTCATGAATCTGCTTTTTAACTCAAGAATTAGGTATAATTTTATTGACCATGAATTCCAAAAAATACTGTAAGTGTAAATCTAGTAATGAGTTGGTGTCAGTAGTGTTTATACATGGTAGTGAAAAGAAGTGTTAAACGTCAAAAAAGTGCCAAAAACGTTGAAAAAAGCGCCAAAAGAGACAAAAAACCTTAGAAAAAGTGATTTTCAGTTTTGACCCGGGAGGTTAAGGTTTTTAAAATAACTTTAACTTTGTGTCATTTCCCCTCAGTTTCTCTGACTGGACTGGAAAATCAATAGAGCAAAAGTTCTATCACTGGGGAAATTGTCATGGTTGTGATTTTCTGTTATAGTTTTTCCTGTTTTATTGTGTTCATTTTTTCCCCCCATTTCCTTGTCGTTTACTGTCTCTTGTGTTCTCTGTTGCGTTTTATCCTGTTTTCATCCTTGTGTATGTTTTATGCTTCAGTTTCCTGTTTTATTTTGTAGTCTCGGTTTCTCCCATGTCATGTCTTGTTTTACTTCCTGCCTTGTGTTTTCCCGCCTTTGTGATTTGTCTGCCCCACCCTGATGTGTTTCACCTGTTCCTGAGCCCTTGTGTCACCTTGTCCCTTGTTTCACCCTCGTTACCTTGTGTATTTAGTCTCTGTGTTGTCTTTGTCTGTTGTCAGATCATTGTGTGTGTATGTCTACCTCCTTTGTCTCGGTATGCCAGTTTAATAAACCTCAACAGGTTTATTGAAATGTATTGAAAAAAAATGTCTGGTACAGGATATACAATCCTCTATTCCAGACTCAAGCAACACAAAACAAATATATATATATTCACATATAAAACACATTAATTTCATGACTGCTTTCTTCAGGTCTCCTTTTGTTGTATCCCTTTTTATTTGATAAAATCCTCAAGCTCACCACTGCCCTGTTGTCTCTGCATTTTTGGGTCTGCCATTTCCCTAATCGTAACAGAAATATCAGCATTCATTCTGTGAACTCTACTCCAGCATAGTGTAACAAAACTAGGTTTCAAGATTAGAAATGCTGTTTACGTTAAATCCCTACCCTACCTATGTTATGTATAGTCTAACTTAAAAATAGTAACATGAGACAATTTTGTGTCTCTTTTTAGGTGGTAGAAGTGAAAACTCTTTAATATTTGTTTCGTTCTGGTTTCAGAATGATGAAGACAGTTGGAGAACAATGTGTTCATGAAAATCATGTTTTTCTCAAATGATGTACAGATTTGTAGGTATTCTATTAACAAATATCTTGAAAAATAGTGCCTTTAGCTGCCGTAAATGGGAGAGGAAAAAAAAACATTAAAAAAGTTTGGGTTGAGCCCGAATGTTTCCAACGTCTGGCTCCGCCCCTGCTGCTATAAAGCTGTACTGTTTCCTTACTGACCGCTTACTTATTAGGTAATTATCATCACCAAACTTCCCCACTTATATTTTCCAGGACTCTCTTAAACATCTCTTGCATTTGGGCTTTAAAAAGGTAATTCAAGTCATCTTTTGAACATTACTGTGTTTGCAAAAAGTGCTGTGCAATCAGTTCGACACACTCATAATTCAAAAGTCTGAGCTTGAAATGATGAAATCCCACCAGTCCTCCATCAAGCCTCCGAGTGTTTGCCATCCTCTCTCATCTTTTTAATTAAAAGCCTCATCAACATTTTCCTTTCTCCCACTGCCCACATCTGGAAAATAAATACTTGCTTGATGGAGTATTCACAACCTATTCATTATGCAAATAAATCTCATAATGAGGTATATTGTGCTATAATAAGCATTTTAAGATATTTGTGTGTTAACAAAAAAAAAGTTGTCTCAGCCTAAACAAAAAAAGAACTGCCACAAAACATGCATATGAAATTCAGATGATTCTCATATGCATTAATTAAATAATCCATCATGTGTTTCCAGCCAATGTTAACCGGCAGAACACTGAATATCCCCTAAGGCGATCACACTGCTTAACATTCAGTCCGCGGAGGACTCCTGTACATCTATCTACCTTTGCTGCTCACCCCTCAGAGGGGGATATGTGGAGGCAAGAAATAGATGATGGCCCCAGAATGTAAAATGTAAAATAAAGAGTGAAATGCCCTTTGCAGTGCAATTAAGAGTGACCTGCTGCTGAACTTTCCCTGGCCTCCCTGTGTCCCTCAGGCAGTGTAGATGCGGATACTGCTCACGGCCATCTTCCACAGGGGTCGCAGTGACACGTGTGCACGAAAGGGCTGTAAAATGAGCCACTCAGAGGGTCTTCTCACAATTAATACTGACATTTTTGACTTGTCACTTGACACAGGTTTATTAATTCAATTTTGATTATGACACTTGGTTATCCTTCTCACAGGGAGCAGGGACATGTTTGAGCCTTTAGCCACAAATAGGTTTATAGACATAGTCTGACATTTTTTTGGGAATACACCTATTTGCTTTCTCGCGATTTAGATAAGAAGATCGATGCCACTCTCTTTAGGACAGCTATGAAGCTACAGCCAGCAACCGGTTAGCTTAGCTTAGCATAAAGAGTGAAAACAGAGGGAAACGGCTAGTCTGGCTCCATCCAAAGGCAACCAAATCCACCTACCAGCACCTCTAGAGCTCCATGTATCTTGTTTGTTTAATCAGTTCAAAAAAGTGTAAACATGAAAAGTCAGGACAAGTGTATTTCCCAAAATGTTGAACTATTCCTTATTTTTTTAATTTAAGTCTGCTATTCACTATCCTTTTAGCCATGTTTTTGGTCTACACACAACTCCTGGGGCAGTAACTCTACCTATGGTACAGTAGGTAGGCGCTTTTTCAACGCACAACTGGCTTTTTCTTCCAGTTGACCTATGTCAAAATTACCGACCGGCCACTAAATTAGTAATATTAAACAACTTAATGTTAATTTTGCAGAGAGACAGTGTTGACAGCCCCGAGATGGACAATCTGTTGAGCCATCTCCAGATGTCCACTGCTGCCTCGGCGGGGAGTAAAACCGATGGACCGCAGGCTGTTTGCTGCCGATGGCCCGCTGCAAATTTGGCCAACACCGTTTTATTGTATCATAGCAACGATTTGTATTATTTCCGGGTCAAAAACCACTCCAGCAGAGTGGAGAGAGGGGCAGTCTGAGCATGTGCAGACGTTTAACCTGATCTTACTCTGGTTAAGGTGTATACCGTTCTCTTAATACATCCATGGTGTATACATGGAGGAATACTCCGGTTACTGAAGGAGTTCTCTAGGTCTGTTAGCTGGGGTATGACAACTCCGATTTTAACCGGGGTAAGGTGTTTACATGGCGTTTGAGAAATCAGGGTATTGCCTTAAAGGGACGCTATGCAGTTTTGGCAATTTCTTCGCTGTTTTCTCGCTTTTTGCTCGCAGGTTTCTCTATAGAGCTCCCCCTATAGCTTCGGAATAGAAATTTGGCAGCTCCTATGTTTACTTGTGTCTGACTCCTCGCTCGGTCCGTCTGCCGTTTCCTCTTTCTCTGTTCCTCCGACAATGCTTTCCTAGCTTTCTGCTTCTTTTTTGCCAGCTCAGCCATGACGATAGTGTGAAAAACTCCATCGCTACCTTGTTCTTATAGCTAGCCGGTTCCTGTATGTGTGCAGTGCCGTGAAGCAATTCGTTAAATCGCGAGACTGGCCGAAAGTTAGGTAGTAGTAAGTAAGGGTAGTTTTTCTGCTCACAGGCGCTAGGGGGGAGCGAGACGACCACCATTCAACTCGAAAAAAGTCATATAACCATTCCAATGACTCCGAAGCTGTTCAGTTAAGCTAAATTAAGCATTTTCTTTTTAAACTGCATGTAAACGCACTGTATGTTTACAAGCTAGCTGCTAACTTTGACTGGTTGTCGTTAAGAGCTGAGCAGGTAGTGTACACTGGGTTTTTACAACTTTATTTTGCTAAAAACAGCTGCCTGGCGAGAGTGGTGTTATAAAGAGAGTTATAAAGCTCCGTGCAGCTGAAGTGAACTGCAGAGTCGAGTGATAAATATCTGCGGGTTCGCCATTACGAGCAACTTTTCATATACACAGTCATTTGAGGTTTTGTTATTATAAAAATATTGATTATAGCAGCTTCAATCCTTAGTTCACCATAGCAGTGATACGGTCGAACATGATCATCAAACATACTTGTGTGTGATCCTGCAGTCAGAACAGAGCCACATTCTCCTTATGTTAATATCTTTTGCGTATTGGTAAATATTGTAAAAACCTTGGAATTTGTTTTACCATCAGCCCAAGATTGTACCGTTTCTTTGAGTGATCCTTGTTTCTCCAGGAACACACAAGAGATATGAACACAAAGCATGTTAGACAGAAAAATAAATGTGTACACCCTTTTAGTCACTAGATGGAGACATTCCATAGTTTTTATGTTATTGCTAAACTTGCATGTTGACCCAATAGCTCTCAGGACAAATATAATATCTCTCTGATTAATCATGGAATAATAATGGAACAAAGAAGATGTTGGCACTATAATGCTTCTGGGTATCCCTGACTAATTGCGCTGGCTCTAAACAAAACTTTGGGTTATATTTGAGTACTGGCAAGGCTGTCTGTTTACATCAGGCTCTACATGCTTTTAATTTGAAGTTCCCATGCTGTGCTTCAGGATTGGGTTGCACCAGCTACTCATAAATAAACAATAGGTTTGTGTCCCTCCTACAGAGTGCTAGAAAACACTTAATGTGAGCGTTAACATAACTTATGATTGTTCCTAAACCTTTTAAATGTAGGTATGACTTTGTTTTATTTATATGCACATACATGGAGAAATAAAACAAAGAAACAGCGATTAGACAATTATGTAATAATTATTACAGGCCTAACGCCGCATTCTGTGAAGAAGGTACAAAGAGCACTAGCCAACAGAGGCAGAGTAGGGCAGGTCGTCTGTAAATGCGGATGGGGAAAAAGTCAATTAAACTACTGTAAATAACAGGTTGTGCTCCTGCCAATGGCTGTGAAAGCGGTCACTTGGCATGCGGATTTGGAACATTTCCAAAAAATCTCTCTTTCACACTTATTGCTAGTGTGCCATTGGTTGAACTACCATGTGCCAATGATGGCATGTGTGCCTAATGTTGCTGACCCCTGCTTCACACATTGATATTTCCACAATAATAAACCATTCAAACTGTATTTAAAACGTCCATCTCCCTTCGTTCTTTCATATTTCACTCCTCAGTCAGGGTGCTAATGTTAGCAAGCTAACGTTAGCTTCGTCAGTTAACGTTAGTTCCGTTGGCTACACAACTCCTGGCAGTTAGTAGGTGTAAGTGTCTACAACTAATATCTAAACAACTTAAGTTTAAGATCATGGGCATGAATTTCAACAGATGAGGGGGACAATAAACATAACATTTCTAAAGAGCAATTATTGAAGGGGACACAAATAATACAGCCACAATTGTACAAGTGACTATTTTCTCTAATACAGATGATGCTGAACTGAGAACTGAGCCTCCTAGCAAGCAAGCTAGCTAACTAACTAGCCAACCAGCTGGCCACTAAATTAGTAAAGTTTAACAACTTAATGTTTCATTCACACACTATTCACAGCATAGAATGCGCCCTCGCCAGATGAGAGTGTTCGGCTCATTTTCTGGAACCAGTGTGTAGCATGAAAGCACAGTGGGTGGATAGCAAGCTAGCTAACTAACTATCCAAGAAGCTATCAAACAAGCTAAGTAACTTTATAATTGCTAACATAGTGGACTCGTGGAAAAATACATAATTTTGTTGTCGTTATTAGTTAGCTTGCTTGCTAGGAGGCTCAGTTCTCAGCTCAGCATCATCTGTATTAGAGAAAAGAATTCATTTTTCCGATGTTTAAAGTGAATAAAACAGCCTCGCCAGTCTAATTACTGACGAGTCCCACCGAACTTCTGTGTAACGTTACCTTAATTTAATTTAAAGGTAGAAAACCAAGCAGTGGACCAAACTATTGTGAGGCAAGAGAGGGGGGACTTAAAATGTTTCTAAACTGAAAATGTATTTTTTGCCCCTTTTTGCAAGTATATATTATTTACAATACACAGCATGGTTTGTGTTTGTGTTTTGATTTAGTGATGTACAAATTAATTAGGAATACATTTTTGTTTTCAGTTCATCTATAATTTGGAACATTGTTGAATTTACACATGGATTGATGTAAATAATTCAAATGGAACAATAACCGTAGTCCCCTCCGAGCGCTGTATGAAGTTCATTTAAAAAAAAAAATTCATCAAGACATCAATCACTCAATCAATCAACTCATTTCCGTATTATTTCCTGCTATGGGCAGACGAAGCAGGCGCACACATCTGGCTTAGAAAAGCCTCTCATGGTGCAGCAGGAAATCGACTGGACCGTAGTTACATCTATAACATTGATGCTTTATGAGCACTTGTTGTGGTGCTCTGTTCCATATTTTAAGGGCACAGCACAGACGCTGTGTAAATTATTTATATGTCAAACCGCAGCTTTGTACGTCAATACATCTCTCTGGAGACGGTAGGTAAAAGAAACCCCCTGTAAAGAAGTTTGATCAATAGAGAAGTGAAGCGGTGTAACACAGAGAAAGTGAGAAGAGGCAGACTATGAACACAGGGTTGCTGATATAGGGAGAAAAACTTGCAGAAGTTTGAAAAAACAAGGCCGACTTGCGCAAACAGTTGGGCTTGCATATAGGACACAGTTATACAACGCATGACAATAGCGACCTTCTTATGTGGTGTTACGATAGCAAAGGTCAAGATGTGCTTTGGTTAATTGAATTCCACATTTGTTGTCGCGCAGCGGTGCCTCTCCATGCGGTGACAGCTTTGAAGGGCTCAATAATAGCGCACCCTGGGCTTGTTGAATAAGTAAGTGTATTATTTGTGGGTCTGGGTGTTGTCGGGAAAAGCAAAACATTGGGTAGCGGCGGCATAAAATATTGAACAAACTCATCTTTATTGTGCTTAACTGTATCACACTGAGAGGATGCTGCTGAGGCCTGATCAACAAAGCCTTCCCTGGATACATAAAAGTTACAAAACTATTTTTTTTTGGAATATGCACTCTTTTTATTATTTATGCATTCAAAGAAATGTTTTATCTTTATTTGCAGGGTTATTTATGTTTGTCTACAGTGCTTGCAAAAAGCACCTGAGGGCAGATTTATTTCAGCTAAGATAATTAATATTTGTATTCAGCATGCAGTGGTAGTTGAGGAGGTGGTTATACTCCATATATCCATTTATTTATTTATAATTAGGTAGATTCACTGGGAGTAAGAGGTGTATCTTGTGACAAACTCAAGGCCCACGTTCCAAATCTGGCCCCCTCACTAATTTTGATCCAGCCCGCATATCAATTTAGGCTCGCTCACAATAGATTTTGGCCCGCCTAGTTTTGTGCCAAACCAAAAAAAAAAAAAACGAAAAACTGTTTTTCAAACTGCAACTACGCAACATGCAAAGCAGAATTTGGCAGAGTCGCTGACTCTGAGACTCCGAAATCCCAACAGAACCAGAGAGTTTTCATATTCAGGCTGTGAAACAGGTTGCTGTGAGTCGGCTGTGTGGTAACCTACTTTTAAATCATAGTTTTTTGCTTGATTTTATAAATTCTACAATGGCTAAGGAACTTTGTTCTGACTTTTGTAAGGCTTTATGTGGACCAAACTATAAGCCAGAAGGCTATATGAGACATTCAATAATGCAGTCAAAACTATTTGACTTTTTCGATGAAAATGTGACTGACTTAAGTGTTAAGTCTGCTCTGCACACTGCACCATGCCTTCATCTGGGTGCCTTTATACACACACATAAACTAACCTGGACTGGACTGATTGGTACTGTTTGACTCCCTTACTGGCTATATTAGCCATCTGCCCATTTTGCTAGCTTGCCTGTATGGTCAATACACCACGCTGTCTTTTGTCTGTATGGAGAGTTTTAACTTTTCTTCAAGTCTTTTACTAGTTTCTAGGTATAGTTAAGTAATAAGTATTCTATTTTTGATATATTGTGTAGCCTGTTGTACTTGAATAGATATAGAATTTGCACTGGCAAGGCACTGACACTCTCTTGCACCATGATACCATTGCACCTTTCTGCATTTTTTTCCAAACCGCTCCTTTAAACATGCTACAATCTAACTTTACTGTAAGGCCGGCCACACGCTGGCTGCGTCGCGTGAGCGTGCTGTTTCTGTTGCGTGGCGGCTGCGTGGAATTTTCTGTCTTTACACACCAGAAACGTGTCTGACGCGGTGCTGCTGCTGCTAGCCTTGTCTGTACACATGTATGTTTCCCATTGATTTACTGCACTCAAGCACTAGTATACTTCATGTTAAACATAAATCTATACTGACTTGATTACAGCAAAGACAACGTCGGCGGTATTGACGGCAAAATAGGCTACAGAATATTTCAGTCTGTATTTGAAAATATTTGCAATATTTGCATATCTATTTTTTTTAAATTATTTTTACATATATATCTGCATTTATGTCAAAACCTAGAGACGTTCAAACATCAACATCATCATTTATTAATATGTATTCGTGTCAAAATGACAAACATATTTTCCTATTTTATTTTGCCTGGAAACGCTTCCAACACAAGTTGGCGCGTGAAAAATAGGCGTCAGTTCTATTTCTAGCATGCACGTGTTTTCGGCGCGGTTCGAGCCGCGCCTGAGACGTGCGTGTCACGCAGGCAGTGTGGAAGCTCTAACCTGTTAACATGGGAGCCGAAATAAAAACGGACACGCCACGCAGCTGACATGCTCACGCCACGCAGGGAGTGTGTGGTCGGCCTAAGGGCACAATATTGATATCTTCATTTGTATTTTTGTACTATGTATGTGTGCATGGATGTCATATGTCTGTGTGCCTATGTGTATGTATGTTGTGTATAAGCTACTGGACTCCTTAATTTTCCTTCTGGATAAATAAAGTATCTTTATCTATCTATCTATCTATCTATCTATCTATCTATCTATCTAAATAAAAGCATGTTAATAAACTATACATGTCTGGCCCTTGATGTGATTCTCATTTTCCAGTGTGACACTCCTGCTATAAGAAAAAATCCAAACGTAGATTTTCTGTTTAAATGTTGCTTCGTGGCTCCCCGTTGCATCTTCCGACATGTCTAACTCAATTCACCGTGTGTTCCACACATTTCTCCAACACCACAGAGTTTGTGCGTTAAGGATTTAATGTCTTGTCGCTGCCATGAGGTTTATCATGTGGTGAAGGAGATCAGTGTAATGGGCTCCCCGTGTGCTCAAAGGTGATCTACATGAGCCACATTTCATTTGTTGTTCCACGTTGCAAGAGCTGCAGCTACATCTGTCCACGCGCTGTCACAAAGAGCCTCTTTCAATCAGGCATTACTGTATGCGCTTCTTAATCACAGCACAAATCCCCTGTCAAACGTTTGGTGTTCACTATTATCATCATCATGACTCACACGTAAAACACGGTTCACGCCAAATTACACATCGAGGTTGTGTTCTTAAAGTGCTCGTTTCTTTTCATCCAGCCGCTGTTTACATGTCCCTGCTGAGATTACAACGAAACTGGAAAATTACAACATCGCATTTGTGGTCACTCATCTGAGAGTCTTGATCATTATCGCATGACATCGTTCTGATTGCAGAGCAATTCTGGCCGGGGAATGGCAGAAGAAAACTAAATTGCAAAGCATAATCGTAACACTAACACCATAATCAGCATGTCAGTGGCATACGCGGAGTTTGCGAGGGGGGGGGGGCCTGAAGCGGGTAATTGCGGCTGAAGCGGGTAATTGCATCGTTTCAAAATGACTGTTGCAGTAGTCTGGACATCTTACCGTGCCAACGTTGTAATAAAGGTTTCCTAAATGCCATGTATATACATTTGCTGTCAACTTACTAATTGATTGCGCGTTTTGTGTAGATTTGGACTTTTATACGTTTTATTCCACATTGTTTAAACGGCGAAGTGGATCTCCTGATCGCTGTGGATTACTTTTTTTTCGTATCACTGGATTACGGCAAAATACGGATCTTTTTTATTAACGTGTCTTAACGTTTTATGGTGACACTGCGCTTGGTTTCTGCGTTTGGAGAGGCATCTCAACAGACTGGAGCTCCAACACTGATTGTTCACGGTTACATTTTAGTTGAATTTAAGTGTCGGGGCAGTTTGTCACCGTCTGTCTATTGCGTTCCAAGACAGCCGTGCCGCGATTGGATTTCATAAGGGCAAGTTGTTAAATTGTTACAATGTAGTTTGTTTTGTCCATATGTGCTTGTGCTGTGTTCCCCAAGTGGTAGGCCAGGTCTCAGCTTCTACTGAGTTTTTTTTTTTGTTTTTTTTGCCCCCCCTGGCTCGAATGTCAAACTCCGCTTATGGTCAGTGGTGAGATTGAAATGTGTTTCTTTGTTTTGTTTTTGGTTCCCATAAAGTGCACCGTGTAGCTGAGGAACTCATCGCTTTTCCTGCAACCCCAGTCATCAGTCTTGGCTGTGCTGTGCTTGCAGTTGCATATTATAGTTTTATCTTATATTTAAGGATGTTTTTCGTTCTGTTGCTGATGTATTCACTGGGGAGGAAAAAAAACACTTTAGAGTTGGTTTACTGTGATTAATAATTTCTGAAGGCATTGGTTATCTGCTTGCCGGGCGCTCACACAGCCAGCCTACATAATAATCTGCAGTCTAATCCAATCACATACTGCTGATGAGCGGGACACTACTTCTGTTGGCACATCTGCATTTGCTGAGTGCACACTAAGAGAAATATAGTTGGAATTTGCTAAATCCTCTCCGCTCTTTTCTCTTTGCGTTGGCAGTAAAACTGCCCAACGTCCCTTCTAAGTCTTTCCTATTGAATGTGACCGTGATGGTTTATACTGCCATTACAGAGGCCATCAAAGTGCCTAAATGGAAGATTAGACGCCATTTATCCTCCTAGAAAATATATTGTTTGGAGATTCCTAGACAGCGTTTTTCTAAGACATCAGCAAAATGTTTCTGTGGTTTCATTTATCATGATACCAGTCTCCTCTTTCACCCAAGGAGTAAACAGTTACTTTCTCCCCACTGCCTGCTCACATATCTATCTGCTTGTTGAGTTTGCCTCCGAACACGACCAATTAATCATGCACCATGAATATCTGTACCAACAGTAATGGCTTACAATCTATGCGTGAGTGCTGGACGGCCCAGGGCTACAAGGCACAGAGTGTCACAGTCAAACAAAATAGCAGAGGGTGTTAACTACTGTTCTGTGAGAAAAATGGATTTTCATTATCACTGTGAACAACTTCAAGAGTGTCAGAGTAGGCATTAGACATCTTGCTTTACATAATTATTTTGTGCACTCAAAGTTCACTTTAATCAGTCATTCAGCCGTCTGCAAAGATGTCATGCTCTTTCTGCGGGACGCGCAAAAAAAAAAAAAAAAAGAATATTAAGAAATGAATGGTTCCTCCGAACCGTTCGTTCTAACTGTGCTCACATTACGTGCAGTTAATCTGGTTTCCAGGACTCATGATGATTCATCCAGGTTCAAATGAACAAACTGCCCTAATCCAACAAAGTGTGAAAACAGAAATTCAATAAGTCAAAGTGTTAGAACTTGAACAGAACCACAGATGTGTGGTGACACTCCATTACTGTGACAGCAACTGAAATAAATAATTGGATAATTCTACACTTGGCTTTATGTATGCATATTTCATCGTAATTCCCACTAAATCCCTCACCACACCCTCCCAAATAATCCACAGATATAACACGTCAACTAAATGAATGGCTTAAAAAGCGACTTTCTCCAGTTTCCCCTCATTTCTCAGCCTGCCACCTCCCCTCGCTGTGTGTACACAGGAAGTGACAGCAACGCGGCAGCATCCCTGCTGACAAAACGGTTCATGTCTGCGGAAAATAATAAGACATTAAACCCTGGGAGGGCCGGAGAGCCTTATGTTGCTCGCAGCCTGTTTTCGCAGAACGGCTTTGCCTCCTACTCACCAAAGGCGCTTAGATTTGGGGGCTCCTGCCACATCTCTGAGGCAGCTGTGTTATTATGGATGGAGATTACTGAGTGTTGGTGGGCAGAAGACGACCATAACGGATTATTAGGGAAACAAAGATTGCAGCCTGCCATGGGGTGGCCTGCTGGATGGCTGCTTGAACACATTTAAATTCCCAGGGTTAAATCGAAGAACCTTTTGCTACAAAAAGAGGTCACTATTAGATTTGTAGGGTCTGGCTAGTCCACACAACATTCCAGGATGGGAGAAAAACGTGCTCTGGTTTATTGGCATTTCTTTAAACCAATCGCAATTGTCATGGGCGGCGCTAAGCACCGAATGCAATAACGGTGCCTCTGCAAAATAGCCTTGGGAAGGAACTTTGTTTTGATGGAACATGTGCTTGTTCAAAAGTTGTTTTAGTCGTGCAATAGAAAACTCAGATTGGACAGATAGTCTAGCTAGCTGTCTGGATTTACCCTGCAGAGATCTGAGGAGCAGTTAACCATAGTCCTCAGAAATCCACCGGAGTTTAGAATGCCAACACACAGAAAGCGGAAGGTGACGGACATCCGGCCCAAAATGAGGGATATCCAGTGGAACAATTGGCGGCACCGGAACAATCCCGTAAATGATCATCGATATAGACTAGATTTGTACAGAATTTGTTATGTTTAAGGAATTCTTTGACTTGCTAGTTACTGAAGAGGGAAGCTTCAGCACTGAAGTAAAACTGGAACCTCTGTGTTTTATTCCAGAAGCAATAAAACCTAATTTAAAATCACACTGACATTTGTAATAAATACAAATAACAAAATCCAGCCCACATCACACATTAAGCTATCTGTCCACCAGACAAGGTAGGCGGAGCTAACGCAACAGACTCACTCTTCAACTCACTTGTGTGTGAAGCGGCGTACTGTTTTGCCAGCGTTGTGAGTAAGCGGTTACTATGGCCAAACAAACAAAGAAAAGAGCGACGACTACAGACGATGAAACTTCAAAAACAACTGAAAGTGAGATCCAAAAACACACTTGCAATTACTGCTTATCGCCAAAGAGAACAAAACGGAGAGCCTCAAAATTGTTACTTTAAAGAGTAACTTAACACCAAATGCACTTTCTGAGTTAGTTAATGTAAAGGCACTTTATAATCTAGTAGTCACTATCTTTTAATCCTGGTTGAGTTTAAAGCTATAGTGCGTAGGTTCTGTCGTCCCCATGAGGAATTCTAAGTAATGAAAACAAAACGGTTGTTGCATCCACATGACACAAGCCTTCCGTGATCGCTCACTACTTAGTTACTTGTAGCCAAGGAGGAGATGCAGGATTAAAAAAACATGACGGACTCTTCAGAAGAGGTAATTATCTTCACTTGAGTTTCTGCCGGACGACAACAATTTCTAAACACAGCCATGCTGAGAAATACAGAGAGAGTTGTATGTAGATGATACTCTTAATTAGCTTTGTATCAACTCATTTGGCAATTGCTTGAATGTAACGGATGTTCATTAATATAGAAAAAGTTACGCACTAAAGCGGTAATTACTGTTCATGCAACAGAAGTTATGTTCCTTTTTTCCAGAGAAAATCCATTAGTTCTGTCCTCTTCACTCCCCCAAAATCTCCAAAATATATGATGTCCAAGATACTCCAGCCCCGAATATCAAGGCAACATCACGAGGCCATTGGAACAACGGTTAGCCTCGGCGTTAATCTACGTCACAACTTTGGCTCTCTATTTTGGTCCACCCCAGCTGGTAGCAGTCTCTTTTATTTAGAGACTTCTTTTGCACTATAACTGTCTATGTTTTGTTTTGTTTTGAGCATGTATAGGGCTGCAATTAACGATTATTTAAATAGTTGATTATTTTCTCGATTAATCGATTAGTTGTTTGGTCTGAAAAAATGTCAGAAAATGGTATAAACTGTTCAGTGTTTCCCGAAGCCCAAAACGATGAATGAAGATGACAAATGTCTTGTTTTTTCCACAACTCAAAGATATTCAGTTAACTGTCACAGAGTAGAGAAGAAACTAGAGAATATTCACATTTAAAATGCTGGAATCAGAGAATTTTTTACTTTAATTTTCATGAAAAATGACTCAAACCGATAAATTGATTGTCAAAATAGTTGCTGATTAATTTAATAGTTGACGACTAACCGATTAATCGATTAATCTTTGCAGCTCCACTTTAGCATGAGCATTTCAACAAATGATACGTGTCAATTATGCTCTATGTACGTGTCAAATGTCAGTTAAGGCTGTAAGCTAGCCAATTTGTTAACCTTCTAACTAACTGCCAATTGAAATTTTCAAGATCTCTATAATGTTACATAACGACTAAATTGGGTGGGTCACCAAGCAACATTAGCCATACCGGTAAGCTATCTTAACGCTACATTGGTTATCCCTCATTTTACTAATGTCACATGTGTTAAAGTTTTTAAATGAGGTGTTTTTGGCATTTAAAAACATACAACTTATGAAGTTTTAGTCTAAATGTGGAGTATACAAAAGACCTAGCTACATAATAGCAAGATGTTCCTAAATTGTTGTTGTTTCTTTTAGCCTTGATGATATTTTGTTAGTATTTCTATCTTTGTTTCTTCCCTGTTGTGATCATGAGACTTTTAAAACACATCGAAAAAGGTATAACTGTTTGTGATGGCAGAGCAGTGTCAAAACAAAAATCTCAATTTGGCAAACTGCTGAACCAGTTTTGCTCCTTGTATAATTATCTTCTGCCTCGCACACTTTGAAATTGAGATAAAAGTGTTCTCAACGGCCAAGACAATAGTCAAGGCTGTGTTTATCTGCACAGAAACAAATCTCACGCTACTGCTCCACAGCCAAACATCCTATCATTCTGCCCAAATCATTTCATGCTTGGGGAAGCTGAGGTTAGGGAGAATATATCAGATAAGAAGGGACAGTAAGACCTCTGGTGTCTGAACAGACAAACTGATTTACTTTGCCCACGTTTAGCACAGGTGTTTCATCTTTTTATTGTTCAGAGGGCTGTTAAATCTCTAAATTGTAATTTAACACTTTAGTATGCTTGAAAGGATATAGCTATTTGATTCACTCACTTACACACAAGTGAAATGGTCAAAATTACAGTTGGATGAATCCGACATTTGGTAGGAGACAGAATTTCACTGTTCATATTCTTTTGTGAGATGCCTAAAGTATGTCACCCCTTGACTTTAATACATGGAACCTGGGTTCAGTTGCCGTGGTGACTAGATCCCATTTCCGCCTGTATAATTAAAACAATGCTCCATCATTTCCGGGCTCCATGTTTGGCACCTGCTCAACACAAGGCTATAAATGTCTCCAATTACTAACACACCTATCAGACCATAAATAAGTAGCCTGGCTGCAGTAGTAGTCCTTGGAGCTTTAAGGTATTACATTTCATCTTGTGGGGTACATGAATATCTGTACCAAATTTCATGGCAATGCATCCAATTATTTTTAATTATTAATAAGGTTTGGCCTGTTGGTGGTGCTAGAGGGAAAACTCAGAGGATCCTCAAAGTAATTAGGACTCATTCTCTGGGCACCATGAATATCTTTAGCAAATTTCATGGCAATCCATTTAATAGTTGTTGAGATAGTTCAGTCTGGATCAAAGTGGTCAACCAAACGCCAGACCAACCTTGCCAGCCCATGCTTCAATTAATCCATCTCCTTATTCACTCAGCCATTAATACATCCTTTTAAGAGTTGAAATAATCCAAACAGAGTCCTCCACCAGGCACTTAACGGCTACATTTTTCCACAGTATCTGTCGGGCAGCTGCCCACCCCCACACGTGATCCAACTCACCACCCAATGGTAGACAGTTCGCTGAATGACTCACAACGAGGATATAGTCATTTCTCCCATACTGAGTAGTTTTTGGCTGACTGTGGCTTTGCACACCATGAAAAGTACGTGTGAAATATAATACACAGCCAAAATATATAGCAAAAATATCTATTAAAATGTCACAACTATTGTGAGTTAAGCTAACAATATTTAAGCCCACTGCAAACTGTTGAAATACAGTAACAGGATCATATCACAACTGCTAAAACAAGAGTCTACAGCTATGACAGCCAGGACAATGTCAACATGTCGATGTTTAGCAGGTCTAAAGTTTGACTATGTTTACAGTCTTAGTTTAGCGTGTTTGCATGCTAAAATTTGCTAATTGGCAGTGAACACAAAGTACAGCTGAGGCTGATAGGAACATCTTTAATTTTGCAGGTAATTAAAATTTTGATCTGATCACCAAAGTTATTACAATTCATCTTGAGGGAAACTGTCAAAAACAACAACTAAAAGGCCTTTACACACGGGGGGAAAATGCTAAATCTTCGGCTGCAAATATTTCGCATCGAAACTCTTCATACACACTGCAATGCAAATTTGCAACAATTGTTCAACAAAAGGTTCAAATATTTGCTCCGGCTCATCTACCATGTCGGTGGCACAGTTGGAAGTCCTTCTAAGGACGCTGCTGAAGAGAGAGAGAAAATGACAGGATGCAGTGTGAGTGGACGAGAGAGAGCGGCCGGAGCAGAGGAGAGTTAACATTTAGCGGTGAGGATATCAAGTGAATGTACAGTAGCTAGAGTCTGCAGTTTGGACCCAATAAATGCTGAGGCTCCTTGAGACCAACAGAGGTTTCCTGTCTCGTTTCCCAGGCTGCTGGGTGGAGTGACGGGGGTTAGCCCTGGAGACTCCAGCCCTGTCGCACCTGTGCTGTCACTAAGCTACTGTAAGCTGTTTTATTGAGTTTCCTTTTAGCAAAATACTAAATTAATTTGAATCCCTCTGGTAAACAGTTACACAGTGTAACCATAGACTGCATATTTGTACAGTGTTGCATATGTCCAGGGCTATTATTGTGAAAGGTAAGAACGGAGTGTCTCTGGTAAACACTGCCCTTGTCAAGGTTTAAAGTTTTTATAAAGTTTGCCGTCCATACAGCCTCCTGTTGTTGTATTAAGATCCTCATAAGTAAACAACACAACGCGATTGGTTGAAGTCTTTATTTGCGGTGAGAAAGCTCGGCCCCGTATCCAAAAAAATGACTTTATTATTCATATCATTATATTCATGTTCTGTTTCAAAGTACTCATGACAAAAACAATAGTTTGAAAAAATATATTGATGTGCTAAATAATTGCACAGAAGAAACGTCCCCAGTGTGTAAAGGCCTAAGTAGTTGTTCAGACATTTTACTTAAAACCACAAAGCCAACCTCATGACGTCATGGCGCTAGAGGAAGACTCAGAGGATCATCAAAGTAATTAGAATTCATCCTCTGGGCACCATGAATATGTGTACCAACTTTAATGGCAATCTATCCAATAGTTGTTAAAATATTTCTCTCAAACCTTAAAATGTCAACCTGATTGTGTAACTAGAGGCTGCTTGACTCTGATTGGCTAACAGCTAGCCAATGAGAGCTTGGCTATCATCATCCTTTACCCAGCGCAACTGGGCGAGCTCATGAATAGTAATGAGCTCAGGCAACATGATGTCAGACTGACCAGCCTTTATAATTGGCCTAATTTCGCTGCTCATTTCTTTTCAGTGGCTAGAGCTGACAGAGGAGGTAGCAGTTCATTTTTACATTTACCACATAACACAAACACATATGGACCTAATATATTTCAAAAAATGCAAGTAAAAACGGTTTTGTGTGGCAGGGCACCTTTAAAGGTCCCATATTGTAAAAAGTGAGATTTCCATGTCTTTGTTTTTATTATAAAGCAGGTCGGGGTGCTATATAAATACTGTGAAAGTATCAAAACACTCAATCCAGAGAAAAACGCACACAGCCCATATTCAGAAACTGGGCCTTTAAACGAGCCAACAGGACTTCCGTACAGTGTGATGTCACAACTATACTATAAATAGGTAGAAAGTGCCGCTACAGTGTTGTTAAAGTAATTCCCCGGCTGCAATGACAGTGCAGAGACTCCGAGAGTGCAGATGATGAAGACCTGGAAAGGCTGACCAATCAGATCAGACTGAGGGTGAATATAGATGGTATGAGAAAAGTAAAGTGTTTTTTGAACATCAAAGCACGTAAACACGTTCGAGTAGAAACCTAAAATACAAATATGAACTGGAAAATGTGCGTGACATGGGACCTTCAATCAATGTACATTAGAATGAAAAATCAAGTTTATGTGGATGCACAAAAGCAGTTTATAAGATCTGGAAAGGTGATTTTGTGTAGTACATCTTATATGAAAAGAAAATAGCTATACATAATGTATTAAAAATATTTAAAAAAAGGAAACGCAATATAAAACATTAAAATGCTCCTTGTACGCCTCACACAACTTTAAAAGCAGATCCCTTCTACGTCTCTCTCGCTCTCTAAAACCCAGACAATAGATCAAAGACATAAATCCTCTCCGCCTTCATTTGGCATCAGATCTGAAAAGAAGCACTCTGCTACAATAATCTACTGTACACAGTGGAGAAAATGCTGCTCCAGTTACTGTATACGATCTCTCTGTGTATGTCTTGCTTTCTTTTATTTTTAATAATTGGTGCAATGAATACATTACAAGAAGACATAGGACAATTGGACGGTGTTAAAACAAACAGACATGAGAACATTAAGACAAATACAGTACAGTTTATATTGAGCTGGGAGGTTGAGTTTGGTTGTTTAGGACATGACATGTAAAATTAGGTGAGATATGTTTGTTTTGCTTTTACAGCATTTTACTAAAGAAAACTATGTATAGACTCATACAAGAGTAATCCCTCTCAATCATCATGAAGCACTAGAAGTGTGTGGCGATGTCGGTATCTGCCTGTATTTAAAAAAAATATTTTGCCGTGTTCAGGTCGTTTCTGGGCGCCAACCTTTGGGCAGTGGGTGTGTAGCCCCCCAGCCAATAGCAGCAAAAACTTAAATTAATTCAACATTTCAAAATTGGTTAAAGGGGTGGTTCAGAATTTTTGTACATAGGACCTTCATCCAGTCCTTCCAGTTGCAGAGTTCGCTGGTGCTAGGCTAGCGCAAGTCAACAGTATCTGCTAGCCTGCCACTAAAAACAGTCTTACCCACTCCACAGTACATCCGAGGCAAATAAATTATAACACCAGACTATCGATGTTCATGGGGATGATGTTGATAGAATAATGTAATAATTAAAACTACCCTTGCATCGCATTGCAATAGTTTGTTCCCTGTAGTTGGTAGCATAGGCTACAGCAGCGGCGTAGTGATATTACCTAGGCTACTGAGAAAGCCGGTTTACATGACAATCACGCAAGTTTATTTACCTGCCGCTGTGAGCTCCAACTAATTCCACTCTGCCAGGCTATAACTCACATAACGTTACCGGTACATGAAAGCACACGGGCTAGCAATTTGCATGTAAACTGTCTGAGCTTACATGACGTTTCTGTCAGCAATTACCTAAAGTTAGCGGTTAGCCCAGCCAGGTATCTACCAAGAGTGTAGCTATACCGTCAGCTAACGTTGTCACTCTCCACAATGCGTTGAACATTAACGTTATCTCCACTAACGTTGTCAGTCTCAATCTATTAGTAGCAGCTAGGCTAACGTTATGAAAGAGGCTAGCTTTATTTGCTAGAGTAGCCTACCGAAAGTTATTACCTGTTCATCAGTAGCTGTTGGTGCATCTAGAAAGACAGATGGAACCGCATTCGTTGTCAGTGACTTGTGGTCCTTTAGATTGCGGGGTTTTTCAAAGTCGTCTGGTCTAAAATGATCACTACACATTTGCCAGTTGAGTAGGGTCTCCGCCGGTGTCTTGATGTCCAAGCCAGCAGCTACTAGGTTTCCCAACTGGAGTGCGCTTCTCTGTTTACTTTTCGGCGCAGTACTACTAAACGGAGCTAAGTAAAATTCCGCCGCTGATGAGAAACTAGTCCCTCAAAATGTAATGCGATCATTGAGATGCAGGGGTAGTTTTATTTCTAACATTATTTTATCAACAGACATTTACATCAACAGTCTGGCGTTATAATTTATTTGCCTCGGGTGTACTGTGGAGTGTGAAAGACTGCTTTTAATGGCAGGCTAGCAGATACTGTTGACTTGCGCTAGCCTAGCACCAACTGGAAGGACTGGATGAAAAGTGTTGAAAACTGTCTCGACTGATAAATAACACACTGGCTAACTTGGAAATGAGGTCCTATGTCCAAAATTCTGAACCACCCCTTTAATTCACTACATCTTTTTCTCATGCTGCTGATCCAGGTCCAGCTTAATTAGGAATCACTGTTATGTGCTGCTGGGAAATACAGAAAAACGTGACATAATAACACATAATTCTCAACCATCTCACCTCAACAGTTTTTTTTTTATTATACTGTCATACTTTTGCCGGTATGATTGTAAAACAGGTGTTGAGTAGAATTTTATGTGGTGTTAAAAAAGGTCTTTAAAGGTCTTAAATTTAAATTGGTGCACAAACGCCACAACAAACAGAGCTTCTCTCACATATTTATACAGTTGGGTGCAGCCCTTTCATTTCGGGGCTTTTTATTGATGGTTTGCATTGTATTGACATGTAAAGGTATTATGAGAATATTGAGTAGGAAAAAGATGATGGCATTTACATGCCTTTGGGATTGATAAGCACTGCAGTGAGCGCTGAGAATCGACTCCATCACTATTCAGCGCCGTTCTGACAGGAACTCATTTCAACACCTCAATGTCGATCAATCAATATCAATGACATTCAGGGCATGTTTTGATGAGATACTGCTCTGCACACATTTCACCTGGACACAGAATAATGATGCTGATCCCCAACCATACTACAGGTAATGCCACTTTCGTTCGTCACTGCTTTGTGTGCTCAGCCTTATTAAAAAAACATTGTGATATGGCTCCATAAGTATTTTAAGCCTCCTTTGAGGGCCTAACGGATAAAGCATGTGTGTATTTCATTGTAAATCCTACAGGCTCTTGTGTAATATTCATTGGGAGATCTATTTGTTCACAGATCATCGCTTCATCTGTTGTATTGTAGCTTCAGAGCACCATGCTTACACAATTTAAGACTGTTACTAATGAGCTTAACTGAGTCAAAATAGAAATATTTCTCTCGTTGCCCAACAGCTGAGTAGGGAATCTTTTGATTAACACATCCTGACAATGAAACGCGGCGCACACACACACGCACGCACGCACGCACGCACACACACACACACACACACACACACACACACACACACACACACACGGATACACCTACACATCTAACTATATACTGTGGAAATCCTGCCACCGTGGCCCTCAGGAGAAGATTGCTGAAGTGCTGATGTTGATTAGCATAGCTTTGAGTGAGCCAACCCTTTGTCATGCATTTGCCATGATGAATCAAGTTCAACATCTGCAGCTACCGGGCTGTCACCACAGAAAGATTTGCCTCAGATGACGTTGATTTGCATATCAAACTGAGGATCCTCGTGTGCCACAACCCCCTAATTTGCTCTTAAAAAAATATGCCCGCACCGGATTCAAAATGATCAATATGACCATCACAGCCCTCCTCATTTATCTATAGCTTATAGGCAGAATCCCTAATGGCAGCTGAAATGTTTTAAATCTGCTGGATTATTAATACTATCTAAAACAAGCTCCTCGCCCTTGATTGTCACATTAATTCACCAACAGCCCACAGAGGCCTCCATTTGTTTTGTTTTAACCACTTCAGCTGCAGAGGTTTAAATTATTTAGAGATGGAAACATCTATATGAAAGATACTATTTTGTGTTCTTTCTATTTGCGCCTCATGAATAATGGAGGGTGAAACATACTCCGCCGTTAAATCGGAGCAATGTTCATCAATTGATGTTCATCAATGTTGGCTGTCAGTTCAACAAATAAAGTGTTGATAATATTTCTTCTTTGATTTGATGCTACGGTGATATTTTCAGCCTCAGTTAATACTATCGCCCCTGTTAATGTTCAGATCCTAATGCCACGCTGTGAAAATACTCCACGACACCACTTCTCACTTGATTTATTACATCAGTAAACATTTTCATAATGAGTTTATGGTCTCAATTGCTAGTTTCAAGTCTTCCTCAAATCAGACGGATGTTCATTTTGTAAATTATGGTCCCATTTATTTTGAAATAGACGACAAAGCAGGGCATGCTCAAGGTGCGTGGCTAGACGCCGATCGTCAATCATGATAGAGGCTGAGAAACGCTCACCATGGCACTGTGTACGTTAAAATAGACCTGAAGTAGTTTTTATTTTATTGATTTATTTTTATTTCACCTTTATTTATTCAAGCGAGTCATTAAGAACATGTTCTTATTTGCAATGGCAGCCTGACAAGTGGCAATGCCACTTAGGGGAAGGAAGGCCAGGAAATCAAATTAATTATTTTTGGGTGTTATCTGTTTTTTTGTCCTAAGCTTTGACCCTCTCACTGTGTGTTTTCACTTCATCAAAGTATATTGGAACGCCTAAAAATGTCTTGTTTAGTGTTCTGTCAACTCACTATTTACATTATTTATAGTACTTGATTGATACAGCTGATATGTTAAAAGGTACACAACCTTATTTGTTTAACAGTAATTTAGTTTTACTGCAGACCGTCACAGGAAGTGCTTTTATTTTGAAGTAGCCTACACGGAAGTTGTCTGTTGTGTACTCTTGCTAGTTTTAGAGCTGCACGTGAGATGCTAGATGAAAAGCGTGTCCGCCAGGCCTAAGTTGTTCTTTCTCGTTTGTAAAACTGCAGCATAGTGAACAATGAATGTTCGCAGTAAAACACAAGCGTTTTCGGTCGTCATTCGAAGCCATTCCACTACAATTATATCAGAATAGGTTTACGTGGTTTAATTTTCAAAAAACACCATATTTTTGTTGTACTGCACATTGCTGCAGCTCCTCTTTTCACCCTGTGTGTTGAGCCCTCTGTTTTAGCTACAGAGTGAGACATCTCACTTCTGTTTCATCTTTGTTGGGAGTCGCACATGCTCAGTACCTTGGTAAGGACTACTAGCCAGTCAGAAGCAGAGTATGAGGGCGTGCCATGCTAGCAGCTAGGCGAGCATTATAACGTGTGTTACAAAGTGACGCATGTTCGTCACGGAAGTAAAGGCTGGACTACAATAGAGCTGTTTGGAGCAGTTGGTGAACAGTGTTTTCTCTGGAAGATGGTAAGGCCCTTTGGGGGGGACTTTGGGCTTTTTGACTTTGTAAACCTATAACATGCACAAAAAAAGATATATAACACAATAAAGGAAAGGGAAAAAGCCAAAAAGCATAATATGAACACTTTAAGGGAAAGTTTGCAGATTGGCGCCAGTACCTGGAGGTCCATGTTTACCCGCCGGTAAATCTCGGCTGGATGACTTGCTTCAGAAGGGTTGAAAATCGGCAGCTTTCCCTCTTTAGCGTTTAGCTTAGCACAGTGCCATGAAACCATAAACACTGACTTGACGGAGTCATCCTCCCCAGCTCCACTCTCTCGTCAAAAATCGTCGAATCCACACACACAAAAAAAATAAATAAATAAAAGAATCATCGCATCTCACTAATTGTACAGTCTACGAGCTGATCCAAGAGGCTTTTTAAAAATGTATTTAGCTTAAGAAGCAGGAGAATTTTCTCAGCCTACAAAGGAACACTTAAAGGAAAACTGATCATATATCAATTACTCAACCTCTGTTACCTTGAAATATTGAAGAAAACATTACTTTTCTCGCATGATAATTCGATAAATGAGACTTGGATTATACTGCACGTGTTGTGTGAGAATTTGAAAACAGATGTTTCGATGTAGTTTTGCTGTCAGTTCGCTGAGTATTGCTTCAATTCATGAAGAACTTTTACTGTTTTTGGATTCTTCAGTCCCCGAGTAGGCATGCAAGAAAAGCAAAGTTTTTGTTTAAAGAATTCAAGCCAGGTAACACAGGGTGAGTAACTGATATACAAATGATCATTTAGGTGGGGGGGTGAAGTATTCTTTTAATCCTTCAGTTTATCAGAAACATTCAAATTCAAAATCACCAAATTTGGAGATACATGGTTTTCACTAGACAGGAAGGTGTATGAAAAAGTGTAACGTGTAACGTAACTAAAGCTGTCATGCAGGGGAGTAAAAAGTACAAATAGTAGAAATAGAAGGTTGCATAAAATGGAAATACTCAAGTAAAGTACAAGTCTATTGGGCAAAAAGCCAACCAGATCCCATATTTGAGTTTTCTTTTTGAAAATATATCTTCAACTCAAACTGGTTTTTGTAGGCTATTAGATGTCAGAATGGCATTGTGAATTCTTCATATTATTAATGAGAGGCAGTATTTTTTATTTATTTTACACGGTCTCAGTTTCACACCGTTTCATCCATCTGCTATTGGTGTCGCCGTTTCTCATTTCACCCGTTTCTGTGCGTATGCCTGGGTCAGCGTATCCGTGGAGGGCCGCGCATTCTCCCGTGAAGTTTGTTTTTTAGAAATCCCAATTCTTGCGCAGAGAGCTGTGTACGTCATCTTTTGCGTATGCCACGTTTATAAATGAGGCCCCTGAACGTGTTAAGATTTGACAACTACATTGCATTTGCAAACTCGAATCTCATCAGGAAGTGCTATAGACAGGCTCCTCGGGCTCTCGGTGACATGGTGCAACCATTACACGCCAGTGGAATGTCCACTAGAAATACAATCGCAGGCAACTGTAAAGTATCTTACCAAAAAACCTCCTTTGGCCAGACATCTTTCTCAATTAAGGGAGCTAACGTATGGAAGGAGCTGCCCGTTGAGCTAAAAGCAATACAAAATCATAAGCTTTTTTAAAAATTGAACTGAAGTATAGTTTTTAATTGATAATCAGACCTGTAGTCGCTTATAGGGGTGGGGTGACATGGGGGGGGGGGGGGGGGGTGGTAAAGGTATGTACATATAAGCATATAAGTATGCTTATATGTCCGTTTTTAATTATGGCTGTTTCATTTGTGTTTTTTATGACTGTTTAAAAGCCCTTCTAGAGACAGGCATTGGAAATTAGCAATAGCTATAAATGCTGTGATGCTGTGCATTGGAGATTTGTTGATCAAATATCTATGTGGTAGAGTCTGTCCCTATCAAATTGAAATGAAAAATGGAAAATAAAGTATGTACCTTGAATTTGCACTTAAGTACAGTACTTGAGTAAATGTACTTAGTTCCACCACTGGCCTTTTGCTGATATTATTCTGCTAACTTCCACTTTGTGTTTGATCTATCTGCTACATAATATATCATGCACCTTATACCCATATATGTATTGTGATGTAAAGTTTACCTCCAACTGTGGCGTGCAGATAGGATTGTTATTAATGTGGAAAAGAAGGGGAACGTTGGAGGCTTTTCTTGGTAATGGTGCATTATCCTTTTTCATGGCAGGTTATTTCCCAGGTGTCTCCATGTGATGAAATATACGTTAACAAGGAAGCTGTAGCATTATTCGTCTGAGATACCGGACATCCTCGGACAACACCCTCAGAATAATGCAGAAGGAGGAAGAACTGCTACGCCCCGGGTCTATTTTCTTCCACCATTAAAGCTGTTGGTACTACATTGGTAGTGTTTGCAGCACTGGAATGAAATCGTTGAGTGATTCTGTTTGGACTTCTAAGCACTGGCTTGTGAATGTGAATACAGGTAGGCAGTAAACCTGTTTGCATGAAGAAGGCCTCGGGGCAAATTATCAGCGGGGGGGTCAGTATCAGCAGCAGCAGATGCACAGAAGCAATTGACTCTTTTGAAAACCCGCCACCGGAAACAATTTGTTATTGCCTGTTAATCAGGATTGCCCAAGAAGACTAGATCCAATCTCCAGTAACAGGAAGCGCAGTAGACCCCCTGACCCAACCTTTGAGGGGAAACACAGGGCGGGAGCTACGATAAGCTCTCAATTATCTAAGCTATCTCGGAACAATAGCCCACCAATGTAGACAGCGTAGTATTTACGCCCTGCTTTAACTAAATTAGGGAAGGGAGTCAACCGAGATCTGGTTAAACTCAATATCACTCTGTAATTAGTCAGGCATGAAATCCTGTTTCTGGTGCCTTATTCATCACAGGGTTTATTAAATTACTTTAATTAATGGTTAAGAACAGAATTAAGGGATAAGGCAAAGTAAGTTCACATATAGTTCAATATAATACAGCAGAAAAGTCAAGTCAATTAGGTTTTTTCTTTTTTTCCCCTGGCCTGGGGTTTTGTGAACATCATTACAGCCTTGATTTGAAAATAAACACAATTGAATGTTCATTTATTCTAATTATCAGATATGAGAAATTAATTTAGATGGAATCCTCAGCGGTTTAAGGAAAAACAGCATTAGCTGCAGTGTCCCAACAGATGCATTAAAGCAATTTTCACATCCCAGTTTACACTTAGTTAACTGACAGAAGAAGAAGACTTTAGACCGTATTGTCCCCAAGGGGAAATTCCTTTCCACCGCACTGAGCACACCAGACAAGAGCACACAGTAACAACAGTGCCCACTGTTGTTTAAGGTGCCTGTGGCTGCGGGGATTAGCCTTTTCCCCAAGTGAGCCCTTCTGCAGCTCAGTGCTCTACCTGTGCCCGGAGGGCAGCAGGGTAAGGTGCTGATTGACTGAGTGATGTCCTGTCCTGTTGAGGTTATACGATGCGTGTGATGGCCTTACTGTTTAGCTCTGCGAGGTTGGGTGTGGGGAGACCGATTATCCTGGCAGCGGTGTTACGTGTTTGGCCCGATTAGTAACTGATAACATGTTCGAAGAAGAAGAGGAAGAATGTATTAAACCCTCATTGAGGAAATCCAATTAGTGTGACTTTACAGATTCAGATTTTTACAAACAAAACATTACGACCAATTTACAAGCAAGAAGCAACCCTCAAATGTTTTTCTAATGCACCCGGTTAATGTTTACATTAAAAATTGACGGCATATAATTAAAAGATCAATTTCAGGATTTTATTTATCGATATCAGATTACTTAAACAAAGATTCATTTAATTGGGGAATCGATTATTTTAACCCAACCCTCTATATATTAGAGATGTTCCGATACCGATACCAGTATCGGTATCGGCTCCGATACTGCCTAAAATGCTGGTATCGGTATCGGGAAGTACTGGAGTTTATGCACCGATCCGATACCACGTAATAAAGCCCTAAAGAAAAAATAAGTTAAAGTAGTTTATTTATGTTCTTTTTCCGTTATAACTGACTGTCAACTAGATAATAAAAGAAAGTTCTGGGGCATTCATGTTTCACAAAGAGTTTAACCTGAGCCAGACTGACAACAAAGATAGAAATCATATCACATCCATACAGGGATAGTAGTATACAGTTCTTAAAACATAATAAAATATATGACACACTGGTATCGGATCGGTATTCGGTATCGGCCGATACGCAAGTTCAGGTATCGGAATCGGTATCGGGAAGCAAAAGATGGTATCGGACCAAATATATATATATATATATACTCTGAAACCATTTCTTTAAAACCATTCTGCCCAACAAATTTTCTTTTTTTTAATACTTTTGTACTTTTACTTAAGTGAAATCTTGAGTATAGGACTTTTATTTGAGTATTTTTACGTTGCGGTATTGCTACTTTTACTTAAAGCTTAACTCTCGCCAAAATGCAACCTAGGGTCTTTTTGTGAATGTACCAGAGTCAAACTTTAGTTTAATAGCATATTTAGAACGGAAGCGTCACTTTTAAGATGTACCGTAGTTTCGTTTTTTGGTCAAATGGCCTTTTGAATGGGAGTAATAGGGGCACTTTTATGCTAGCCTCAAAATAGCTATTTTTAAAACACTAAGAAGGCTCGGCACAACATGAAACCTTGCTCCAAGTATCACCAGGGGCTCTACACCTTAACTCCAGCATTGAGAACATTGTGTACCCAGAGTTTACTAAAAAGAGAGGTTTTGAACAACTCACCGTAGCTCTTGTTGTTTCCGGCCGCTACCACCTCGGCAGTCAAAACGAGTCGATATCAAAACAAGTAGCCACAGATTTAGTATATCCCTTGTGCACCGAAAAACGAAAACACGGTACATCTTAAAAGTGGCGCTTCCAGCCTAAATATGCTTTTAAACGAAAGTTTGACTCGGGTACATTCACAAAAAGACCCTAGGTTGCATTTTGGCGAGAGTTACGCTTTAAGTAATAGATATGAGTACTTTTTTCACCACTGTATGTTCATGAGTATTTCTAAGTGCCCATGTGTTTACATTGTATGCAACCTTGTGACTCTGGCTCTCTCCCTGTCCTTGTTTCTCTCTTTCTCACACACACACACACACACACAGTTAAACCCTCATCATTACGGGTCGTAAACACTCAGGGATCACAATCAGAGTGATCTGGGACTGTCAGTGAGAGCGGAGAGACCTGGCAGGTCACAGGTGGTTCAGCTCAGAGAGGAATTTATCACAGGAGACATTTTGACCTGCAGGGACCAGCCGAGTCAGTCAAACTGTGAGAAAAACAAGCCCAGTGGTCGTTATGTTAAGTTTGTGCACACTCAGAGAAGGTGGTGGCATTACATGTACAGTCAGATTAAAGGTGCGGGTGTTTTGGAGTGGGGGGGAGGGGGGGGGGGTGATGTGGAAACAGAGGGATGAAGAGACAGAAGGTGGAGGAGGATGGAGGCTTTGTAAGGCTCCGGTTAGTTGCCGTGTTTCTTTGCAACTTGCTTTTTAAGCATATATGTGATGCAATAATTCTGTCATATCACCTGGGCACAAATGTGATTCATTAAGTCCTCACACATTATTGCACACACACACACACACACACACACACACACACACACACTAGTACACATCTAACACGTTCATGCACTTCAGCGATCGTGGCCCAGCATACACAAAAAAACTGACATACACACACACACACACACACACACACACACACACACACACACAGTGTAAAAACACTTGAGAGAGGAGGATAGGAGGAGAAGAATCAGCCGAGGACGGGGACAAGTTGCATTCATCTTCTGCATGCTAGGCTGCTGCTACTGCTGCTGCTGCTGCTGCTGCTGCGTGTATGTGTGTGTTAATCCCCCTTGGATGAGCGCACACACGGCCGAGGATGCAGCTGGGAGCATGAGTTCTGACCGAGAGGAGTATGACATGGTCTGTCAGAAAGCTGTGACCCTAATTGTTGACCTTTGCCTGCACAACAGCTCCCTGTTGGATCAGGACACCTGTCAGGATTACCTCTTCCTGTTGTCCAGCGACAGCTCGGACCGCAAACAACTGAGTAAGGATTACAATTAACTCCTGATCTATACTGGCTGAAAGGCAGCAGCTTTGCTGATGTGCTTCGTGAGTGTCCATGCTTATCTTTTCCTCAGAAGAAAGCCAATTTTAAAGAATTTTGTGCCGCTTTACTTGTGCATGAATGCCAACGCTGCAATTGTTTTGCCATTGAACATATGGTTTTATCTCGGTTTCTTTTTGTTTACCACATGTGCAGTCACAGATGGTTCCTCAGACAGAGCTTCGACTGAGCCATTAAAACGTCCTTAATGAGGTTTAGTGACCCCAGGGCAACAGGGAGCAATAGGTGTACAAAACTAACTCACATTGACTCCACAGTTTGCTCCAGAGAGCAGAGCTCCTATACCGTTAATAGATCAGCCTAAGGCTGACTAATGCCAGCTGATGCTGTCCTGACCACTCAGGCTAACAAAGCAAAGAGATGAGAAACAAACAAAACCTTTTTCCGAACTGTATGCCGATATGCCTGGGTTAACAACATCAAGCTGCAACGTTGTGCGTTTAATCTGCTCTGCAAAATTTTGTTTGAAATATTCATGAGGGATGATTTACACATCTGTTGCAGCCTCGTGCATCTGTTGCTTTGGCGATTGTAAAGGGCTTCACTCTCTTTAAAGGAATAATCCCTCTCTTCAAATGCATTGTTAATGGAGCAACTCTACTACAGGCTTTGTGTGTGAATCCTAGTTGTGAGAATGTGCCGGTAAATCTGGTGAAATATGGTCCGAATTGTCTTGACGCCGAGGGAACTGCTGAATTTAGTGTTACACTGCAGAAAACACGATACAAGATTAGAGCTGCACGATACAATACATATGCGATAACGTTGTTGAATATCACGGTAACAATTTTTCTTGCGATAAATAAACAAATATTAAAGTGTACTCGGTTCTACACTTCTGCTGCTTTCAGTATTCTGCTAAAATACAACATATTGCTGAACATTGAAATGGAAAAAAAAAGAATGACAGCTACATTTTAAAGTGCAGTTTTCTACTGATTTTCTCTTTCAACTAACAAAAAAATGGGTCTTTCACGATGTGTCGCAGCCTTTCGCCGTGTGTTTATAGTGCCAGTTGATATCGCAATGACGATAAAAAAAAAAGATAGTTTGAGCCTATACAAGATATGAACAAATGGTTTGTGAAGAATTGTAGTTTTATAGATTTAGAAAAGCAGAGAAAATGTTTTTGTGTACAGTTTGAAAAACAGCGCTTTATTTTCCTCGGGAAAACTAAAATTTAGAATAACAATGCAGTAAATATATCAGGACATATGATTATTTACTAAGTATGTGATCTGTTGCATATTAGATATCCATAACTGTCATCTATAATCTTTTGCTAATCCATCTAATTTTTTTAAATTACTTCTTCCAACCAATACATTTTTTGTAAGTCAACGAGCATTGGTTTGCGGCTTTCTGTTAAGCCCGAGACACACCAACCCGATAATCGGCCGTCGGACAGTCTGGCGAGCTCAGTGACTCGAGTCTGTTCGGTGTGTTCCGTGCCGTCGTCCATCCGAGGGGCCGTCGTCCATCATTTTGGCCGACCTGACTTGCTGGGTCGGAGGGCGGGCAGTCGGACTCAATGACTAATCTGATTGGTGGAGTGCTAGCCCTTGACTATCGAATCAGTGCACTTGTTAGCGTGACGCACAGCCTCTCAAAATCTGACGAAAATCTTTCAAACTGACCTTTGTTGATCTGAAATGAAGACAGATTCAGCAACTGCACGGCCTATTTCTCGCTTAAAGTGTTTTCAGAAACACGTTTCGGTGAACTATCTTCGTAAAATATGAGATCGTATTCTGAATGAGCCGCCATTATGCCCAGTTGAAAAATCCGGGAGCAGCCAGACCCACGTGACGTGTTCGTCCAGCTGCCGGTTTTAATTTTTTGGGCGACAATACAGATTAGCGCGGCCTGCTGTTATGGAGACGTATTACATCTCGCGCACGCACAGAACGTACACTCAAGTCAGCGTAGCTTCGGTGTGTTCTGCGACACTTTTCTGACCAACTCGGGAAGACTGATCAGTCCGACTGCCTTTCCTCCTGACAGTCGGCTGTCGGGTTGGTGTGTCAGGACCTTAAGACTGAGAAATTGGTCTTTTGCACATGATGACAAACCAATTATGTGATCTGTTGCATGTAATATATCCCTAACTGTAACCTATAACATTTTGATAATCCATACTTTTTTCTGAGTTTCTTGTAAGTCCACGAGCACTGGTTTGCGGCTTTCTGTTTGACTGAGGAATTGGTCTTTAGCTTTGTCAGCAGGTGCACAAGAAAACAGGAAACAGTTGTGGCTGCTTTTTCAAGGATGGGTTTCCTGTTCACAGAGTGCATGCCACACCAATCCTGACCAAATCCGCTGTCAGCTCATATCATTCTCAGCGGAGGAATTGAACTTACATCGCAGTGCCACTGGCGTCCACCACAGAGCTGTGGGGACATTAAATGCCATTGCACGTTACGCAGCCGTTGATGTAAATTGTTTCCGCCACATGGATGCTAAAGACAAGCTGCTTCTCATAATGTTGGAGGATGTATAGGTTGGGAGGGGGGTTGTATGAAATGTCTCCTTGTATATATTTATATTTATCTTTTTCTATAATTCATAGATCCCACACAAAGCAATATGTGATTACAGCAAGCGCTGGTTTCAACTAACTGATTTTCTACGGACCGAGAAGGTGCACCTGCTTCGAATGTTATTAGCCGATTGAATGGCCGTTGTCAGTTGTTTTATCACTACCATAGATATAAGGCTGTATGGCCCTACTCTACCTTCTAGTTGGTTCACTAGGCTGTTTAGCCTGACGTCGTCATACTCAGATTCTAGTCAGAATATGAATCTGATACTGCTCCATTGGACTGTGATTATTGGGCGTGTTTCAACCAAACCAGGAAAGAAAATGCCTCTGCACTCAATTGGATAGACCTACAACCAATCAGAGCAACGGAGTATGTGACGTCCCATCTTCTTAGCGACCATCGGGGCCAGCTGATAAATTAAACTTTTGCCGAATCCCGTAGGAAGGGCGGCAAAAACATCTTTCCGATCGACAAATGCCTCGATCGCGGTCCTCTGTTCCTCTTTTAAAATGAATGCGCTGTCGATATCTTCTATAACAGACGCTATGGCGGAATCTACACATCTCAATTCTCCAGCGGCAGCCATCTTTGTCGTAAACGAATTCAACCCAAGCGCTCTTTGGTGACGTGGTTGATTACGTTACTGTTGATCATCTGTCCATCATCGTATAAAGCCCGCCCTGACAATTTGATTGGTCCGAACAGCTCTGGTTCGAGCATAGTTGTTCCACAACGGATCAAGTCCAGACCCAACTTCCCAACCTCAAATGTTGTGGGCGGGGCTAAGTTCGGCTGGCATCCAGGCTATAGGCTGTTATCATCCAGTGGTAAGCTGGATCATCCATTCACGTCAATATTAGACATTCAGAGCAGAAGCATGCGGTAGATCGTGGCACTGTAAGACAACATAGAATGAAGAGCGACAATAGTAGGCAGTAGTATTAAGAGCGACATTCCGCGTAAGGTTAGGGTGGTGGATGGGTCAAACAAACACAGCACTTCCACCCGCGGAACCCGTGTTGAACTGCAAAGATTCATCGATTAGTTGTCAACTATTACATATATTATTTAACTATTTTGCTAATCGATAAATCAGTTTGAGTCGTTTTTTAAAAAGTCAAAAATTCTCTGATTCCAGCTTCTTAAATGTGTTTTTCAGTTTCTTCACTCCTCTGTGACAGGAAACTGAATATCTTTGAGTTGGGGACAAAACAAGACATCTGAGGATGCCATCTTGGGCTTTGGGAAACACTGGTTGACATTTGTTTATTGAAAGATTATTTTTGGGGGCATTTTATGCCTTTATTAGACAGGACAGCTGAAGACAGCAGAAAGGGGAGAGAGAGAGAGAGGGGGAATGACATGCAGCAAAGGGACACATGTCAGAATCGAACCCGCCGCCGCTGCGCTCACCATTTTCTGACATTTTATAGACCAAACAACTCAGCGCGAGAAAATAATTGACAGATTAATCGACAATGAAATAATTGTTAGTTGCAGCCCTAGTCCCATGTGAAACCAAAAGTCAACATTGACTTTTAAATTCTCTTATGTGCATTCAGTTGCAACCGTTTTCACAGTTTAGGTTTAGTTTATTTGTACTGTTTCAGTTGGTCACTGAAGTGTCAGTGAACCTCTGTTGCTCCGGAATATACAGTATGTGCATTCTTTTAATCTGTTTGTAATTTTCATTTTTCTCTCTACTTCATCTCAGCTTTAAGGGTGATTTGAGAATATGAAAGTTCATGGCTTTAATGTGCCCCATTTTCTCCTCTGTGACAGCGCAAAAGAGCACATTAGGTTTGCAAATCATACAGCTGTGGGAACATATCTGTAGCTAAAAAAGGCTCACAGCAGCAGAGTCAACAAATTTGCCTTCTGAACTCCCCGCTGTCCCCTCGCTATTTTCGAATCGATTATTATAAAATAAGAACGGCTGATTGGAAAGCCTGGGACTTGAATTCCCCTGTCCTGATGCGGCTGGGAGATAATAACCCATTGTCTTTATTGACCAATTTGTTGAATTTCGAGCTGGCTGATTGTATTCCAATCAAGCCCGTGCCGGAGCCACCTGCTGTGCGTGTGAAAGGCAACACAAGACTTTTTTCAGGGAGATAACAGAGCTTGGATCGCCGTCTCACACTCTGCTGAGCGAACATTTCCCACTGATCGACTGCCTGCCTCAGATATTGATATTTACTCCCGAGCGTTGATGCAAGTTACAAAAGGCATCCTTTAAGCCTGTGTAGCTACTGTAGCTGGATGCACTTATGACCCACCTTCCAGCCCCCCCACACACAGACACACACACACACACACACACACACACAAAACACTCACCCTCATTACAAATTCCTTTTCTCATTATCAGCTGCAGCGTCAGGTGTGTGGGCTTTGAATTGACCAGGCTTATTCTTTTTTTTTGATCATGTTATTTCTCGCATCTCATCTAGAGGTTTATTAAACGAGACCCTGGCTGGCAGAGGACATTAACATCAGCAGCTCATGCATTTAGTTCCCACTGGTTTCCACGCTCTCAGTGTTTGAGGTACTGTATTTGCAGGGACGGCTGGTGCATTGCAGGTTGAATCCAAAACAGAAAAACAAGAACATCAAATTAACTGCACTGTGGAGATTAGAACCCCAGCCGAACCACTGTGCCTTTCAATAATTAATACTCACTGTCTCTGCATTTTATCGATACAACATTTCACTGTAGACCACAAAAGAACAACAGAGGAGACACTGTCTGTTCCTGTTGTAAAAGATAACACTCGAAAAAATGTCTGTCATGAAAAGACCAAACGCCACTCCTCAAAGCCTTGTCCTATTATTGCTGTAATCATTAGAATAATAAAGAACATTTTTGCATCTTATGGCATTCAGGGTTTTCCTCACCATTATAAGGCGTAGGTGCAGCACCCAAGGCTTTTTAGGGACCACCTAAGCCGAATGAATGTAAAATCACTGTGAGCATCAAAACTGCATTACAGCTATATCATATTATATACAACTAAATGACTTTTCTCAGATCTAATGGTTGTAGTTGGTGCCCAGTGGACTTCTTTGGCAAGTTTTGTCTTTAAGCTTTTTGAGTGGTATTTATGTATTATCTGCTCTAGCTTTTCCAATGTTTTAGACACAGATGTGGTAAAACTAATGGTCCAAAATGTGAAATTGCATATTTTGTTTTTATTGAAAAATGTTTTCTTGCGGGAGGACTCCTAGCCTTTATCCTTTCATTCCACATTTAACAAAAGTGCAAAGGTTTAAGTTTATCAAATGTGAGTAAGTGTTTCCATGACACCGGGGGTTCAAATCAAACGGAAGCGGTGGAGTAGGGTCTGGAGGAGGAAATAATGACCGGCATAGGGGAACACATTTTTCATTAAAGTTAATGCGCTAAAGACAAAAGTCAAACAGTGGCTTGAATACAAATCAGCTCTTCTGTGAGCAGTCTGTAAACTGCATTCTTAACAGGAACGCCTTCATCTCTCTTATTCTGAGGACTCCTCTGGTGTTTCCTCCCCCCACATTTTCATTTTGAAGCTCAATGACAACTGGGTCATCCCCGAAGGTGCTGAGTCCAAGTGATGTTATCTGCCCCGCTGAACAGCAGTGGAACTATTGTTAAAAAAAATCCTTCTTTATGGACTCAATAGTGCAGACCACACCACGCTGTGTTGTACATTGTGTCAGTGTTTCAGAGGACAGTGCCCTTCTCTCTGAGCGGCCAGCGCACTGGGCAAGGCCTCTGCAGAGCTATTGAGCAGTAACATCGGTTTATTGATTAAAGAATCAGGCACCAAGCGAGAAGAGCAGCGCTCTCGCCTCTCAGGGCGACGAGAGACACAAAGGAGCATGAGAAAAAAATGTTTTCCTGCCTTCTGCCCCACTGGAGCATATAATACTACAATTTGGTACTGAACTACAACAATAAACATTTGTTACGCACCACCCTCCTTAGTTACTTCTGCTACCCATGTCAAGCTTTCTGTTCACGTACAAGTGTTTAAAATGAAAACAGGGTTGGATGTAACACTATGAATTCATGGGCATTTTCTAAACATTGGGTCCTTGATTTCAGACAGAGGGAGTTAAAGCAGGCTTCTCATTTCCAGCCAGTGACTGGCTTATTAGCCGGCTTATTTGACAACTGTTTCTGGCAGGTTTTGTCAACTGTAGCTAGCTAATTAAGCTAATATTAGCTCCAGGAGTCGGTTTAAACACAGAGTCGCTGACTGACTGTTATCGTTTGAGCTCTTCTAAAAAAAAAAAGAAAGAAAGAGAGAAACCAGCAAAAAGGGGTCAGTCCACTTACTGTGCTATGATGTGCCATATTACATTTCTTAGTTAAACGATTTGGTGTGTAATACCTAAAATAAAGGCCAACTATCTTCAGAGCGGCTATAATCAATATTTTTACAATACCAATTTATCAAATGACAATGTGACAGTCACTTGTAATGATAAACCTACAAAAAATAAACACTGAATCTGCAGCCCCCCCTCGGCTTTATAGTGTTTCAGGTTACTGTTTATCTGCCCGTTTCAATACTTTGCTGTTTTTGTCGCAACAGACAGCGAAAAAGTTCTAAAGAACCAACTGTACACTACCTGCACAGCACCAAGCAGCAGACGGACACAGTTAGCAACTAGCCATGAACGGAGCTTTTTAAGAGAACCTGTAAGCGTACAAAGTGTAAAATGCTTTGGAAGTGATGCTGGGTAAGGATAATAGTTTGTAGGTACTAAGCTAGTAAGCCGCGCATGCTAACGTTTGCTGCTTATGTTAGAGCATGCAAACACAGCTAAAAAGTCTTTAATATACCAAGTATTACTCTTAACACAGTCCCATACACACCACAGATTACTGTACTGTAGTTTTGGATGGTCCAATTTTTGAGTAGAAGCTGAGAAAGAGAAAAGAAAGTAGTTCTTATGCTATGTTCACACTACCAGTGACAAAGCTACAAAAGGGCCAAGCGTGGCCAGCTACATAGTTGTCGAGTCGCCGTTGAAGTGTTGCTCAAGCGCTCGTTGACGCATACAATACACAGAAAGCTAGAAAGCTACCATAGCGTCGCCTAACTTAGCTAAACAAATTTCAAATCAACTATGGACTGATATGGCAATAAAGGATTTAATCAGAATCTAAAGAACACAGCACCACAGCTAGCAATTGTACGTTTAAAAATGTACAGTACATACCTGGTACTCCTGTCATAGCGGCCATTCTTTTTGTTAGTGTTGAAGTCAAACAAAAAAAAAAAGGGTAGGGTTAAATAGCACTGGGAACTTGTTAATGGCAGGAATACCTTTCTCTACCATTTTTTAGATGGAACGGAGAAGGAATTGTGGGGAGAGAGAATATTGATATGATTGGTTGATGCTTCACCGTGTCATTGGAGTGCTGAAAAGAGTGGAGACCAGCTCGACTTTGATTTGTAGCGCATCAAGCCCATCATGCAGCTACAAGTGTCGGGTGTCAGTTTGTAACTTCATGTCACCGGCTTCCATTGAAAATGACTTGTAGTCCGTTGCTTTGTCGCTCGTAGTGCGAACATAGCGTTAAGTCTTCTCTTTTGCCTCATTTGATTTCCTCACGTCACTGCTGTCAAGCTCTTGTCGTTCCCCGTTTTTTCTAACGAAGCCTTGTGAACCTTCTCCTGTCTCAGAGTTTTTACTGGCTGTTTTGTCATAATGGCTGTTGAGCTGTCTGTCACGGTTAAAGCTTTAGGGCCTCCGGGGACCGACTCGCCTGTCACACATTTGCAGAGTTGATAGAGTGTAGAACCAGTCAAGGGGGCCCGAACAATTCATAACACAAATTAATGTTGAGTCTTAGAGGGTAATATCACTAAATGGTGGAAAACTAAAGAGTTTCAGCAAAGAACAAATTCAGAACTGAGATCTGTTAAGACATAACTAGTCTCGCATTGCCATGATGGGAAAAAACATGCTCTGGTTTATCGGCATTTCTTTAAACCAATCACAATCGTCTTGGTAGGCGCAATGCGCCGGACCCAATAAAAGTGCCTGTGCAAAATATTCTCGGGAAGGAACTTGTTTTGGTGGAACATGTGTACGTTCAAAAGTTGTTTTTAGTCGTGCAACAGAAAACTCAGATTGGACAGATAGTCTAGCTAGCTGTCTGGATTTACCCTGCAGAGATCTGAGGAGCAGTTAACCATAGTCCTCATGAATCCACTGGAGTTTAAATCACAAAGAAAGCGGAAGGTAACGGACATCTGGCCGAAAATGAGGAACATCCGGCCGAACCTCCAGACAATCCCGTAAATGAATCATTGTCAATACAGACCAAGACATTACTAACACTGAATGGACCTGCAAATTAAACAGACGTTGTCGAGAAATATTTTTTGTGAAACTCAGTATGTTTCTGTTTTGTTTCAGCCAGAGGAGCTCAGTGTTAGCAGTCAGATTCATCAGGTGGCCAGAAACATGACTTTAAATGAATCCTACGGTTACTCCGAAACTGCTGGTGGCGTAATTAGGTAATTGCTTGACACAATGATGATATGTCAGTGTTATGTTCACAGGTTGCTCCACTACCCGCAATGGGCAAAGAAATCAATTAACACCGCTCTAATTAGAGCTTAAATTAGTCAGACAGAGAATGAGATTTGTAATGATAGGTGGGAATTTGTTGCAAGTTATATGTGTATTAACCGTTCAAAATTAAATTTGGCCTTTAATCACTTTGCTTCCAAGAGGGTAAATTTCCGGGTGAGTCCCGACTGCCCTGTCTCCGACTGAGCATGTTGGCTCGGCCAAAATAAAGGCCGACAGCCCCTCCAACAGACGACGGCACGGAACACACCGAACAGACTCGAGTCACCGACCTCGCCAGACTGTCCGACGGCCAATAATCGGCTCCGTGTGTCAGCGCCTTAAGGGTACTGTATTATGTGTGGGAGGTGTTTATTCAACTTTATGGTCATTTTGAAACGCTGTAGTTTGTGGTGTTCTATTATTCTGAAATGTGTTTCTGTATACTGATGTAAAAGAAATCAATTCAAAAGTATATGTTGGTCAGAATAGTTGTAATTGTAAAGTATATGAATGAATGAATGAATGAACGATTGATTGATGATTGATTTAATGGATTCTTTGTTTTCTTGTAATACAACTGAAATGGCCCATCATTGGATTCCATAGCACATACAATAGCACTGCATATTGCTGCAAAGTACAGACTGCACATAGTTCTTGAATAGAATAGAATTCTTTGTCATTGTACAGGATACAATGAAAATGGATAAACCACAGAAATGAAAGTAAAACATGTTTTACACAGAAACACAACGGAAAAGAAACACTCTGTACAATCAATCTGTACAACCCATTTCTTTCTTAATGAACATGCACTGTCCAGATACTCTGACTATTCAAAGGTGTTTAGCTTGACTCAACAACCTCTTTCTGAGATCATGATAGAAAGGAAAATATAAAAATGCATTTTCATTTCATTTAACGGACAAATCCGATTTGGTATTTTTTTAATACCAACATAGCAACACATTCTCACTCCCAGCACGTCAAAAACCGACGCTTGTCAGGATACTTTGGTTGTAGTTACTGACGCAAGAAGAAGTCTCTCTTAGCGTCTCAGTCAGACGCAGGGGGGGAGGCTTTTTAACTAATTCCAATGGAATCCCATCCACAGCGATATTTGACACTCTGGGTATCACTTTGGAATCATTTTTCAACGTGCTTGGTTGGGACCATTGGCGTCACTTTTTGACACCCTTTGCATCACTTTTTGACACCCTTTGCATCATTTTTCAACGTGCAGGTTAAAACCACTTTATGAATATTGCAAAATCGATATTGTAGCATGGTGGTGGGGGTATATATATATATATATATATATGCACAATTAATCGCAATTCTATCGAAATCGCAATATGAACTAGTGCAATATCCAAATTGCAGGGGGGAGCAATATTTGTTCAAGGCAAAATATGTGTCTAACTATTCTAAAATAAAGTATTGTGGTGCTGCAGAGACGTCACGGCCTACAAATCCTATCCTACAGACTAAAGAAAACATCTTTGTTTGGTACAGATTCTCTCAAAAAAAAAAAAAAAAAAGAAAAAAATCACACTTCACATTTTTTAAATATATTTTTCAATTAAAATGAGAATAATGATACAAAATGATCATTCCCTCCAATATCGTGAATCATATCGCAATCGCAATATCAGTCAAAAATAATCGCAGTTAGATATTTTCCTAATATCATGCAGCCCTAATATATAAAAAAATGATGGTGTAATTTTGTTGTATGAATCATGTACCAATAAAACACTTCCCGGTTCCTACTGGTACTAAAATGAAAACATCAAACATGTTTTTTAGATGAATGAGATGAGAGTACTGTATATCCAGTTGTTCTTCGTCCCCGTTTGCTCAGCGCCGTTAAACTGTATGTACGGGATGCAGGAATTTTCTACCCGGAGGTTATTGTAATCAAACATTGTGATTGGGTTTATTAATACAATAAAATGACACTTTAAATGGTGGGCTGTATTATAAAGCGTTATCAAATCTTTTTCTCCTGGGTAGATTACATTTCCTCGAGGGAAGAATACATTTCACGTAATTGTGTGATTAAACCATTTAAACGTGCATGCATCTCCTATAAGTGGAGTGACTTAATGAAAAAGTGTTACCATTCTCATACACACGTGTGTGAGAGTAACACACAAAGAGGTCCAGTCAACAGAAGGGTGTGAGGTGTCTCATCTGTCGCCTCCGGGTGAAGGATGTGAGATATTTTCTTTCTGCTATAACTGTAACTCCCCACGGGCTATGACAACATAATGAGGACCACTATATTAAAACTTTATCCACTAATTAGATTGAGATGGTGCACGCATGAAACGCTAAATTAAATACAAATACCAACGCTTAAAGGGCAAACCAAGGGTGTAATATCTATGCAGCGCTGCATAGTTTCATACGATGATGCCAACAGGGTACAGAATTCTGCCGCCATGTGGTATGACAGTGATTGAAGATGTTTTTCTCCTTTTAAAAAAAAATTAAATAAAAAGGTTCAGGCAAAAGGGGACGAGCATAACTTTGTTTAAAAGACTTAATTTCCTGCATTCTAATACATTAATACACCAATTTATGGTGAAAACGTCTTTATTTATTTCAAGAATAACAAAATCCTGTAACTTTTTCCCAAGGAGAACATTTTGCTCCTGAGTTGAAAAATGTCGGAGTGACTTACATAAGGTAACTGCTAGTACTGTTGTAGCTAATTTGTACAATAATGCAATAGTGTTATGAATACAAAACTTTATGAAGTGTAATGTTTTCCATTTTGAAATACATTCTATTGATCAATAAATTGTCAGTGATGTTGAATGTACAGTAGTGTAACGGACCGGCCCTACGGTTCGGTAGGGATGTGAACCGCGGATTAATTGCACATTTAACCATCACGGTGTTAAATACA
The DNA here is from genome assembly GCF_031162955.1 of Sander vitreus. Taxonomy (NCBI): domain Eukaryota; kingdom Metazoa; phylum Chordata; class Actinopteri; order Perciformes; family Percidae; genus Sander; species Sander vitreus. The sequence continues at coordinate 28,003,166 of NC_135861.1, read as the reverse complement.
GTTTAACTGCCGCTGTCACGTGAACGGGGCCAAAACGTTTCTCTATGCAGGTAAAATCCTGATTATACAAGGGGTAGAATAAGGGTGGGAAAGAAATTTGAATCACGTATGTGTCATGCTTTTTTGGACAATTTTTCAAAATCAAATCTTTCCCCCAGAAATGATTTTTTTCCTCTTTTTTTTTACCAATGATTCACTTAAATATTTTCTGGTTATAACGTAACGCTGACGGCGACCACATCATATCGGTTTCCAGCAAAACAGAGCGAAAGCAGAAAATCCATGTTATGTTCTTCTTTACAAATGAAGTAAAAGTCAGATTGACTGACTGACATGTGATGTGCATTCTTCTTAGAAGTTCTTTTAGAAACGTCTCATGATGTATGGTCCCTAGAAGTGGATTATTCAACTTTTGGTTTTGTAAAAGAAGGGAAACAAAATTGCAATACTCAATGCTATTCGCAATACTTCTAGAATCGCAATCAATGGAAATCACAATACAAATCCAGTCGGCGCCCATGTATCGGGGAAAGAATTAAATCGGGACAAAAGCATATCGTACCTGCCCTATAGTGTAGAATATCTTCTTTTAGGTAGTAGATAGTATTCTTTAGTTTCTGCCTTTAAATGCCGTGTTCCTGAGCTGCCAGGAAATGTGTTAGTCACACTGCACGTAGAACATATGGCGCCTTAGGGCCCTACCGTTATATCAGACTATATCATTCCCATTTCCTGGAATCTCTGCTGCTCCCTATATTTTGTGTTTTCACTTTTGCTGCCATTAACAATCCCCCGAGGACCCACAAGAAGTACAATGAGGGTAGATGGGAGATGGGGGAAGGACAAACTGAATAACAACCACATGAAGTGTGTCCAGCATGTCAATGTGTGTAAATGTGTGTTTTATATGCAGTTAGTAGAACAAGAGGCTTTTTGAACAACGTGGTCATCATGTTTCATTAAAACTAAAAAACTAGATTTTTTTTTTTCTCCTCCTTCAAACACATTGGGGAAAATAGAGGTTTGCAATCTGAGGTTTGTTGTGACATTTCATCCTTTGATTATATTAGCGCCCTCTGCAAAGCAGCCGCTGCCCAGTCTGAAATGATGTTACCTAAGCTGACAAGAATTGATGGAATGACCTTACAGCTCGTCCACCAGCGGGAAATTGCTCCGTGGTTTCACAGTGAAAACAGCCATGTAGTATCTGGGTTGCATTCTTATCACTAATATTACATCAGTTGAATAACACTGAACTCTGGCACAGGAGATCAGAGGAGTAAAGAGTTCTTGGAAAAAAGAACGTGCAGGAAGAAAAAAAAGCTTCCTATATGCAATATATTGTACAGTAAAATATATGATTTCATTTTCGACATACAGCCAGACAACAAGTAGTTAGAATCACCTCAAACACACACACTCTGGGGGCTATGTTCCATTATTCATCAACAGACGCGACCTGAATTTGCATATTTCATTCATCTGTTAGATGCAGTAATAAATATCCAGATATAGATTCCGTTCTGTGAAAAAATAACTTGAAATTCATTCATTCTGAGGCAGATGTGAGAGTTTTGACAAGAAAACAATGTGACAAAAATTGTAGAAACGAACTAGTCGTCAGACGTTAGTCTCGCTTTGCCAGACCCTCCTCCACAGCGCTGCGGAGGAGGGTCTGGCTAGTCCACACAGCATTCCGGGATGGGAGAAAAACATGCTCTGGTTTATTGGCATTTCTTTACACCAATCACAATCGTCTTGGGCGGTGCTAAGCCCCGGACGGAGCAACGGTGCCTCTGCAAAATAGCCTCAGGAAGGAACTTGTTTTTGTGGAACGTGTACGTTCAAAAGTTGTTTTTAGTCGTGCAACAGAAAACTCAGACTGGACAGATAGTCTAGCTAGCTGTCTGGATTTACCCTGCAGAGATCTGAGGAGCAGTTAACCATAGTCCTCAGAAATCCATCGGAGTTTAGATTTCAACACAAAGAAAGAGGAAAGAGACGGACATCTGGCCGAAAAGAGGGACATCCAGCGTAATTTCTGGAAGTGAAACGTAGCATCTGGCTGCCGCGTCTAGTGGGATGAATCCCATCCCTGCTGAACAGTTGGCTTGGATTGTCATGAAAGTCCTCCAGTTAAAAAAGTATCAGTTCAAAAGATGAACAACTGCATTCAAATATTTAGGTCTTAGCCAGTGTTTGTGAACAATTCCGGGGAGAAGTTAACTACGACTCCCAAGGTGCATTTCTGCAAGAATCATCCAATCGTTGCGCTTGAAATTCTGTCATGTGCACTACTAATGGTGGGTGGAAGCTAAAGATTGTGCCGTTGTTTTTAGAATCTGCATCTCAAATCAGTTCACTTGGGATTTCTGGTTCAATTTTGGATGAATTCAGCAGCCATGGCTCCGCGTTTTGGTTACAAACCACGACGACGAAGAGTCTTCTCCATAGCGAGTGGTATTTAGAGACTTCCCTGATGCCAAAATGACAGATTTAAACATGCTTTCTCAGAAACAAAGCTGAAATTATTAAAACTGGTGGTCACAACATGAAGTGATCGTTACATTAGCCAAGACCTGTGTTTCTATGTTAAGTCTGGATTGACGACAGTTCATTTCCAGGATAATCCAGTCATTCTAATGTGTGTTGCCATTGTCTAATTCTGTTCTTTTTAGGAAACAAAAACAAGCTTTGAGCTAGCAAGCAACACGCTAAAATGTTTGCATCATGCAACAAGGCAGGCCTGTTTGGTTCTTTCGGTGAATGATTGTAAAGATTTACAAAGAATATGTTTACAGCATTTCCTCTCCAGCTGGGACGTTTTGGGACTGATTGGTGGGATTGCTGTGGATGAAGTGCACACGGCAATACACTAAGACCTCACGTTATCCAAATCCAAATTTATTTATAGAGCACATTTAAAAACAACAACAGTTGACTAAAGTGCTTTACAATCAGAAAAGCAAAAACATAGAAAGAACACGATGAACACCAGACAACAAAAGGACAGTTTAACAGCAAAATGATGGTAATCTCCAAAGGCAACTATTGTAATGTGTTAAAAGTCTGAGAATAAAAATAGGTTTTTAGATGGGATTCAAAAACAATTGTGTAGGAGCCAGCCTGATATGTAGAGGCAATTGATTCCAGAGTTTAGGGGCTACTACTGCAAAGGCGCGGTCTCCCCTGTTCTTCAACCTTGGTCTCAGGACCACAAGGAGCAACTGGTCAGCTGACCTAGGTGACCTGGGGGGCGCATATGGTTTTAATAGGTCGGAGAGCTAGGTTGGAGCTAGCCCAGTAAGTGATTTGTACGTAGGCCTGTCACGATAACAAATTTAGCTAATCTAATATAATGATAATGGCATAATAATGCAGGTACACCTTTTCAAAGATCAATAAACTTTTTTGTCTAAAGAATATTTAACACTGGAACTGGAGGACATTTTAAATATCCACAATAAATGAACAAAACAACCAAAAACAATAAATAAAATGGACTCTCAGTCTCTGTTAACAAAAAATGCACTGGAATAAAAACCAAACACAATCAAAAACAATAAATAAAATGGAATTTCTTTCCGGCCGCGATAATTTCCATTTAAAAATGATCGAGCTCATTTTTATTTATCATGCGATTAATTGGTTTGTTGCATATTGCGACAGGCTTATTTGTACATAAACAATAGTATCTTGAAATCAATTGTGAAACGTACAGGGAGCCAGTGAAGGAAGGCCAGAACGGGGAAGATGTGATCTCGCCTACGAGTTCCTGTTAAAAGACGAGCTGCAGCGTTCTGGACTAACTGCAAGCGTGAGAGAAAGGCCTGGTTTACGCCAACATAAAGGGCATTACAGTAGCCAAGCCTGGTTGAAATATAAGCATGTATAATCCTTTAAAAATTGCAAAATGATAAAAAGGGCTTGACCTTAAATAAGAGCCTCAAAGGGCGGCCTCTAGCTCACCCAGTAACAGCGTGCGCCCAATGTAGGCTGAGTCCTTGGCAGCGGCCCAGGTTTGAATCCGACCTGCTGCCCTTTTCTGCTTGTCATCCCCTCTCTTCCTCTCCCCCTTTCCTGTCTATCCACTGTCACTATTGAATAAAGGGGAAAGCCCCAAAAAATTATCTTTAAAAAAAAGATAAGAGCATCAATTGAAAAAAAGCTTGATTTTATTACAGAATGTATCTGCTTGTCCAATTTGAAATCACTGTCCATGATTAAGACCTCATATATGGTTCCAGGGAACACAGGTCCATATGAATAGCATTACGTTCACCACCTGGTTCAAATATCTGGACCTCAGTTTTGCTTTCATTAAAGCTTAAAGCGTAACTCTCGCCAAAATGCAACCTAGGGTCTTTTTGTGAATGTACCCGATTCAAACTTTCGCATAATTAGGACGGAAACGCCACTTTTGAGATTTACCGTATTCTCGTTTTTGGTCAAATGGCCTTTTGAATGGGAGTGCTAGGGGCACTACTATGATCGCATCAAAATAGCTATTTTTAAAACACTAAGAAGGCTCGACACAACATGAAACTTTGCTCCAAGTATCACCAGGGGCTCTACACATGAACTCCAGCATTGAGAACATTGTTTGTGTACCCAGAGTTTACTAAAAAGAAAGGTTTTGAACAACTCACTTTAGCAGGTTTTTCCGGTCGCTGCCATCTTGCCAGTCAAAAGAGCCTTCTTAGTGTTTTAAAAACAGCGATTTTGATGCGATCATAGTAGTGCCCCTAGCACTCCCATTCAGTTTGTATCTTTCCTTTCGTTACTGTATTGTGTGAACAGTTAACTTCATTTAATATGGTATGTGGCGTTTTCTTTTGCGGGGTCAAATGTTCCACCTAAACAAGTTCCTTCCCGAGACTATTCTGCAGAGCCGCTGTCGCTGCGTCCGGAGCTTAGCGCCGCCCAAGACGATTGTGATTGGTTTGAAGAAATGCAAACAACCCAGAGCAGTTTTGTCTCCTATACCAGAACGTATGTGTGGTGTAGCCAGACCTTACTCTGCAGCGCTGTGGCGATAGGTCTGGTAATGTAAGACTTATGTTAAGTAACATTAAGGAACAGGGAAGAACACATCCAGAACTGTCAGCCCTTTCCAAATCTCTACACAGTCTTGGTCTGGTATGACCAGTAGCTTATGGTGGCTAATGTTCGCTAATCTTAAATAAATGTAGGTCGATTTTTAATGACATTGAGTGTCTTCACTGACTCAACTACTGTTTCACTATATTTGATGTTTATTATATACCCTTTTTTTTTAGGTTAACAGGTCCATAAAATACTAAAGAAATCCTAGAACATTTCCTGAAAAGCATAATGTAATGTGGTATTAATTATAGGGAAAAATAGATCATGTTCAATGGGTACACTTGTAATTAATTTAAGCTGAAAATGAAAAAACAAACTGTCTACAGGCAAACTGCTAATAAACATATATATGAAGAGTACATTTTTTTAATAATTCTATGAATAATAGCATGTTTATTGGTGTTAAATGGAGAAATACCAACTGTTTTCAAACGCAACACAACTAACTAAAGTACCTTTCCCCTTCCCCATAATTAACACCAAATACATGCATCGTTATTTCCAGGAAACTTTCAAAAATTCATTACGAAATAACGAACCTGTAAAATAAAGTGTTACAGATCACATCATATTGTAGAGTTTTGTGTCCACTCCTTCAAAATCGGATCTGCATACAGTGTATCAGCAGCTTGATCATGTTTTATCAGTGTTGTAAATGTCTGCGGTGAATGGTTCCCTGTGTGGCATTAATATTACAACAGGTGAAACGTGTTGGGAGTGTGACAGGAATAAGTCACCCTCATTTACAAGCTATCAGTAATGACCTGGGGGTCACTTATGGAAATCTCTCTATCTAAATAACTTTTTTCCAGATGGTAATTCACCCCCTCCTAGTATCATAACCCCCCCCCCCCTCCACCCCCCTTTGACAAGCTAATCCCCAGCCAAGCGTGTAATTAAGAACAGAGTCAGGTATGCTGGGAATGCAACACACTCGTGTGACATGAGAGTGAAGCAGCGGTCTTTGCCATCAGTGTACAAACTAATCACCTGTCACTTGCACTGTAACAGCCGCTAATGCATCCCCTGAGCCAGGTTTGGATGAGGATGAAGAAGAGGAGCATTACCAAGTGATGAATGGAGCATCGCATGCATTGAGCATTAAATGCAGGATTTTTCATCTGCATGACACTGCGACAAACGCTGGATCTGTATTTCAAAATGTTGCACTAAAGCCTGGGGGGGAATAGCAGAGGTTTGTAAAACCTACCTTTACATTGGTGGATCCATAGCATATCACTGTCTTACTAGAACGCAATCATCACATTGCAGCATAAACAGCACACATGCACTACAGTACCTGGGGGTTTGTTGCTGAGCGTCGAGTCAGCACTCTACGCTACATGATAATATTATGATGACCTCGCTACCTTTCTACTATGGTTGACAGGGGCAACCCGTTCTCACTCCCTCATCTCGTTTAGCTGTCACAACTTTACTGTTTTGGTTCACTCTCACAGACGCCTGTGTGTACAGTGGGTTTTTAGAGTTTCTATGCCAAAAAAGCAACTGCTTCCTGCTACCAGAAAGGAGGCTGATGAGAGCGGAGACCTGCCAGCAGGTATGAAAGGGGCCCATCCCCCCACCCTGGGCAAGTCAAGACTGAAGAAAAGGTGACCCAATGACACGATACAAGTCACAGGTTTAGAGCAGAGTACCTTGGTAAAAATATTCAGCAACAAAAGTGCCACCTTGCACCTACTCAAAATTTTGAGAAACAGCGCCACCCAATGGCCGATCGGCTCCATATTTTTGCACAAAGCCTTAGCGGACCATGGGGAACTACTAAGTCGAGTTTCGTGTTAATCTGAGTAATTGTTTCCAGGACACACAACGTTTCCCAGTTTTGACTGCAACCTACAGGAAGTTGTTCCACTATAATAATATTACAACGCATTCTTGTGTCCGTATGATATAGTACGAAAATGTATGCACAACAATATTATGATATCTTAGGACACTAGGCGACCGCCGGCTGGTCACGTGACGCCGGCTACAGTGGCCGGTTACAAGCACCAGTTGCTAGTTGTTTAAAGCCGCTACAGAGTATCGTGACGCAGGCTACAGACCTCCATCACAGCTCGGTGGTATCAGCGGCAGTTAGTAGATGTGTTTACAATAAATTGACCCACCGTTACAATATAAAATTGATTAGTGCAGCTTAAAATAATTACCTTTCAGTGCTTTACAGCCACCGACAGCTCTTTGATACGTTCCCCCCCCCCGTTGTTATATGGTTAACAATGATTAAATCCCCTTTAAAGGAATGGGCTCTGCATACCAACAGGTTCCACAAGGTAATGACTCTACAAATCCCTATACAGTGCAAAGATGACACATTTGATAGGAAGGTGTTCTCACAGCCACAGGGGCTCTGTGGCATTTGGCTACGACTGAAGAGAAAATGTGTCAGTGTTGGAGAGAGAGGGAAAATGGAAACACTCTCAGGACTGCTCAAACCACTAGAAGGAGAACTTCTGTAATATCCGGTCTCTGCCTGGATGAACTGATATCTCTCTTTGTGGCTCAGTAGTGCGCTTCTGTGCTTAACCTTTATCAGGATTAGTACTGGACAACAATACCAACTTCTAGTCAGGTTTTAATCCAAATGTAGCACACAGTTTTAGAAAATCTACCAAAAAAAACTCAAATGTATGTGCGTTTCCATCCACTATGTCTAGAAGTTGGCTCCTTGAGTAGTTGGCACTAATTCTCCAGTGCGGTGCCATTATTCCACTGCAGAAGAAGAGGGCGCATTGAGATGAGGTAATTAAAGAGTGCAAGTCAAACCCCAAATGGTGGAAAAAGAATGCCGAAAACATGATGTAAATATTACATTAATGTTTGTTTCATGTATCCATTTGTGGAAGGTTACAGTCTTTTCCTCACTCAACACACACGCCGCCGTTTTTATCTAATTGATTCCCAGTGGAAATTCACAAGCTGCACCCTAGTATATAAAGTAAATAAAATGGGTAGGGATAAAAAGGGATGTATTAATGCTTCACTAATTATAATCCAATAATATAATATACATTATTCTCAAATTAGCCATTCTGCATAATGAGTACTTATACATTTTGTACTTTTAAGCATATTTGGATGCTAATACTTTTGTACTTTTTCTTAAAGTAAAATTTTGACTGCAGGACTTTTTCTTGTAACAGAGTATTTCTACACTGTGGTATTGCTACTTTTACTCTAGTCAAAGATCTGAGTATTTCTTCTTCAACCACTTTTTGATCGCCTCTTTAATAACTCCTCAATCATTACAGGAGACCACCATGATCTAGAGTAGAAATGCTGGGCTGACACGTGCATCTTGTGCAGACTCCTGTGAAAGAGTATTTGGAAAAGTAAAAAATAAAAGTTGATGTGCTACCAAATAGGGTTCATTGCCAAAACCAGGTGCAAAAAAAAAAACAACCGGTATCTTCCAGACCTAATAGCAACGCGGATCGGTGCCTCATTTCAGTGCCACTGAAATGCCTGCGCTACTCTCTGATGCTCCGAAACGGACGTTAAAGGCAACAGAAACATGGCTGCACCTGACGCTAGTTAACACTACACTTGGCAGCAGGTAACGTTAGCTCACCGTTAGCTAGTAACTGGATTAAACACGGTTAAAATGCTGACAGCTAACGTTAAATGGTGTAGAGTGTGACTGTATTTCACTGTAGAGCATTCCAAGTCTGCAGTTGTAGGAACAACAACACAGATGGTGTGTTTACTTGAAACTGGTAAGCCTCGTGGTGCATTCAAAGTTATTGTAACATACCCTTTCCCATCTAGTGGTTGTTGCTGTTGTTTAACAGCAATTTAGTTGTTATAAGTTATTGTTATTACATTATTAATAAATAACTTAATTTTGACCATATGGCCTTAGCAATAAACAAGCCGTTCTTTAATGTCGCCGACTGTCGTTTTGTGCGCTTCCTTTTAGGCACTGTTTAGGCACCGGCACCGTTTTAAAAGTATCGCTTTAGCACCGGTATTGGATAAAACCCAAACGATACCCAACCCTACTACCAGAGAGAAAGAGAATAGAGCATATAGCCATCTCTGTTCCTTCATTAAAGTAGCAGAAGCGGTCCTCTATTCCCTGATGCTCTCATGCCTGCACCTCTTGGGCCGTATCTTGCACCCGCGCAGTGCAGCGCAAAGCCTGACGCACGAGTTTTTGCTAGATTAAGACCGACGCAGTTGTTAATTTCCTGTGCAGCGCCCGCGTGGTTTAAATAGAAAATGAACCTGCGCCCATCTGTGCGCCCATGGGCGTGCTGGTTCACGGGGAGGTGTGTTTAGGTGCATTCTTGGCGTATTGCTATGTTGAGGCAGTGGGAAGTGATCACGCCATTGACCAACAAAAACCTGGTCTAAAGTCAATAACGCAGCATTTTATTGTTATTTTAACAGCACATTAGTAAAATGTGCCATGGCTCGTGCACACTCCGCTTGTTACACACACAGGGACGCGCAGCAGCACACAAACATGCAAAACATAAAAAAATATATATATATTACAATGTGAAATATATATGTATTATGATGTGATCTGCTCGCTCGCTTTCACTTCATGCACGAGCAGAACTTAACGCACACTTCCAGGTCAGCCTTGCTGATGCATGGCAGGATTTCAGCTGGCTGTATTAAATTCTCCTCTGGTAAATACCTGAGTTGATTTAGATTTTTTATTCTCGAGGCGTCAGTCGCCGGGGACCGCAGTCCTCCACCCTGAGCTCAGTTCCCTTTGAACTCTACTTAGATTTTCTCGCTGGGCCACTGGCTATGAGCAGTTCCAAGGGCTTGTTGAGGCTCCTGATGAATGGCTTATTAAAGATGAATTGTGCCAAGTGCATCCCCGGTGAGGATTGACCCTGCTCAAGTTATGTATGTACAGTATATGTATTCAGGTCACTGCTTTCTCCACATTCACTGACAGCAAGGGATCATGTCAAGCATCCTCAAAGAAGGGTTGTTTACCCAGATATGTCATGAACCAATACTTTTGAGACTTTAAGTAAAAAAATTTGACCCCACAATGCAAAATACCTTGCTTTAGTTACAATGTAAACGTGTGGGGGAACACTTACGCTACTAACATAGAGCCGTTGTTTATTCTACAGAAAAGAGCAGTAGGAATTCTACATAAAGTGGATTTAAGAGAACACGCCAATGGACTGTTTATCAAATCAGGATTCATCAAAACTTAAAAGACAGACTTTGATGGGGATCTTTAAGGCAAAAAGCAGAGTATTACCAGAAAAGTTACAAAAAAATTGTTTATTTGTTTAGAAAATGAGGATCATAGAAGGAAATTAACTTTAAAGCAAATGTGTATGTATGAGGTGTCAAACTGTGTCCTTGGATAATGATGTAAAGGGTAATATCAATCTCTTTCAGTTCAAAAAAATGTGTAAGGACAGTTTGAAGTTGCTAGATCAATTTTTTTTTTTTTATTTAGTTTCATGGTCTCTCTCTCTTTTCTCTGTAAAATTGACTGTTAACTGACCGACATTCTATCTATTTCCGTGTTGTTTGTTGTGTTATCTGAGTAAGGGACTTGTCAAATAAGATGTTTGTCTTCATCCAGTTCCTTTCCGATCATGGATATGTAATGTAATATAGCAAATAATGTATGGTTGGATTATAAAATGTGTCTATTTCCATGAGCGGAAGAAAAAAAAATAATACTGCACAAGTTTGACCAAAAGTGGTGCTATATTTATGTCCAAATCAATCAAATCGAGGTTTATTTGCACAGCACCTAATAGTACTTAAAGAGGGACAGACAAGGCTCTACAAGCACAATGAGGTGCTGACTGTTTTTTTGTATTTTTTTTATTTTGTTGTAAAAAGCTAGATCTCGGTTGGATTACGAAGACATTTGAAGTAGGTAAGGTAGGACCAATCAGATCTCTTTTCTTTCTCCTTCCTTTTTAAAGGCACACTGTGACATGGCACTCTGACATCTCCATGATGAAGAGAGCGATAAGGAGCCAATGAGTAACAAAAGCTTCCAGCAAGAGTATATTTAGGCTACTGTGTGTCCTTGTGCAAGAGGTTAAGTGAAAAATCTGAAATCAAACCAGCATTAGAACAGAAAAATGTTCTTCTGCTCCTGGGGAAACCATTGCCTATTGGTTGCACAAGAAATGTAAATTTACGTGAAGTCCGAAAACTAAAAAATAAGAAATAAAATAAAGATCAAAGCTCCGAAAAGAAGAAGAAAAGATTTAAAACCAGATTTAAACCATTCTAAAACGTTTGTTATTTGATGTATTGTTAGTGGCTACAACTGTGTTAAAGGTCCAATGTGTGGGAATTTCTCTCATCTAGCGTTGAGATCATATATCGCAATCAACTCTCTCGCACGACGCAGTTCAAAGTACGTATTACAGCTACGGTAGCCTTCGCGCTTCAAAAAGCCGGTCTCTTGCTCTTTTTTCTTTTTCTGGGCGAAGAAAAAGACTCCTGTTCCTGAAATTTGGATTTTGAATACGTGTGGTCCTCCACGTTTCCTTCTTCAAACTTGCCGGGCCGGGAAGCGACGATACCCATTAGCAGCATTAGCAGCATTAGCAGTGAGTTTATCATGTGACAGCGAAAACGCGAAAGGAGGAGCAGTATGTCCTGTATGTCCCTTACCGGCTAACGTATTTCAATGATGATTCAATGATGGTGGTGGTAAATATTCATGAAAAGTTTGTGAACGGGCAACACAGATTTTGATAACGAACAACTAAACACGTTACACACTGGACCTTTAGTCGTTGTAGTCCAACTCAATTAAACTGAAAATAAATGTTGCAAATAAGACAATAAGACATTACAACATGTTTGTGTCCTAGAAGGAGGATTGGGCATCGAGGACCGGTTCCAACTTGGAATTGTTTCAAAAATTACGATTCCAATGAAATTGATTCTTTATTGGAATTGTCTGGAATCGTTTGAAAAATTTGGTTTTGAATCCGATCATTGGTTCTAAATTTAACGTGCACAAGTATTGGTTTCCTAACCGTACCCGGTAAAAGTACGGGGTTCGGTACCCAACCCTAATATTATATCGATATCGTGATATGAGACTAGATATTGTCTTAGATTTTGGATATCGTAATATGGCATGAGTGTTGTCTTTTCCTGGTTTTAAAGGCTGCATTACAGTAAAGTGATGTCATTTTCTGAACTTACCAGACTGTTGTAACTGTTCTATTATTTGCCTTTACCCACTTAGTCATTATATTCACATTACTGATGATGTGCAGCGGGGCTTCGCTCCCCAAAAAGAGACCCCAGCTCCCCCAGAAAAAAGAGAATTTCGAGTTTTGGAGGGGGGGGGGGGAATCTCGAAAAACTGATAACCATTAGCAATGAATGATATAGGACATTTATACTGTAAAATTTAAATCTAATGTCTTGTCATCTTTAATTCTAAGATGGGTTTTGACTTTATCTAATGCAGTGAAGACTTTACATTACTTTTCCACCACTCACCTTTGCGCAGAAGGTTTCTCCTTTATGTCAGCGACAAAAACAAGAAAAGTGGTGAAAAAGGTAAAATTATTTATTGGTAGTGAAACGCTGCATTACCTTTTTTCTTCCTGATGGCTTGAGGCAGCGTTTAATACTGAATAAGATCGACTCACACATGCACAGGTCAAGAAATGTTAGCAGCACAGTTTACCACTAACAAGGCTCAAAATAGCACCACACTTAGATGGCGGCCGAATGTAAACATTAACGCTACTGTCTTTATAATCTATCTTTTTAATAAACTGTCTGTACACTTACAAAGTTCTCAATGCTTCGGTTTGCATGTAGGGACCCTCATTATGCTACTGTTTAAGTGTGGTGCTATTTTGAGCCTTGTTAGTGGTGTAGAAAACAGTGATTTACCCTGTGCCCTGAAAGCTAGCGTTAGCAGCTAACTACCGGTTTTGCGGTAGCTTGTTAAAAGCTAGAGACCCATTCGATTAGCATGAAAACAGATCCCAGAGAACATTTGACTCGGTACACATATGTTATTAACCCCTAGGTTCATTTTACGCCGGAATTGTCCTTTAATCTGTTATGTTCTCGCAGATAGCTTCACACAGTTTCAGTCAGTTGGGCACGGAGTTAGCGAGAACTCACTCATTTTCTTTTAACACTCTGGGCAGTGGTGGGAGAAGCATTCAGATCCTTTACTTGAGTAAAAGTACCACAGCATTTATGCAAAAACACTCAATTACAAGCATTTAAAATCCCACTTTACGAATGTAAGTAAAAGTACGTTGTGAACACAGATGCATCCGTGTGTGAGCAGCATTTACTGGTGTAGCTGGTCAAGGTGGAGCTAGATTTAACTAATTTACATACAGTTAGGTAGTTTACCCTAGTGGTTCCAAACCTAGGGGTCAGCTCCCTCCAAAGCATCACAATATAAATCTTAGAGGGTGCAAGATGATTAATGGGAGAGGAAAAAAAGAACAACAAAGCTCTTTTATACAAATCTGTGTTCTTATCTTGGACTTCTTTCTGATCCTTGTTGTAGTTGTGGGTTCTTTTGGGTAAAATGTTGATTAATTCTGTCTATTTTGGCCTGGAGCGGTTATTTAAATGAGACCATCTCAGACATTTCAAGGAGATGGTGTCTTTAGTGAAACTGCTTGCAATTTAGACAACAAACTCCTACGAGACACTGCTTTTTATAAATGTCACAGGCTGAAAAAGAGCCGCTAATATTGAATGTATTGCATTTTATAAATGTATATGTGCTCTGTGTAAAATCTTAATCTGTAAAGTAACAACTCAAGCGGTCAGAGAAATGTAGTGGAGTAAAAAGTACACTATTTAAAAAACAAAAATTTAAATACTCAAGTAAAGTACAAGTATCTCAGAATTGTACTTTCGTGCAGTAGTTAAATGTTACTTTCCACCACTGCTTTGTGGCCTGTTCACAGAGGATTGTAATGGCAGCCACGCCGCAGCAAAATCTTTTCTCCTTGCTTCATTCACGACTGTTATGGTGAAGCGTATCTTGTGCTGTGTAGTGTATCTATTTCTCTGTTTGGCCTCGTGGGTAGACATCCACCCTGAGTGCCCCCTAATCAGTCCTAATCCACTTATGTTAGTCAGCTTCAGATGCTCCAGAGGGAGCACCTTGTTCCAGCTACCCAGAGATAAAATCAGTCTGCTGGTTCTGTCATGTTTTGAAGTGAACCTTGCATTCCTTTTTGCCCCTCAGGTAGGTGACTGTGTGCTCGCTTACATCTCGTTTCTGAGTGTTTTTCGTTGGTTGCCCAGTTTCCTCACGCGTGCAAACCACCTGGGTTGCATCGCTCACTTTCAATTGACTTTGTGGTCGCTGCTGTTTTTCAATTATTTTACCTTTCTTTTAGTTTTTTTTTTCACGACACTGTGCTCTATTCTGTAGCAACCAGCAAAATAGCACCATGGTGACCTTTCTTCTAGCCCAAACAAAAGAATCATTTTTTCCTGCTCACTATGGTTGGGGCTTCAGCTGCTCCTGAGACAGCCCTTTATGCCATCTTCAACATCATCAACAACTAAGAAGAAAATTCCCTGCCTGCAGCTTGCTCTTGCAATGTGAGGCGAAAGAAAGGGAGTAGGTGCATACCTCCTCTCATGCTTCCATTAGTTCACCTCACATGCTTTCTCCGGGTGCAGTCGAAAACAAACTGCTGCTGAATCAGAGCCTCGACTAAATGACCATATTGCATACCTGCAAACTCAGAAGGGCTGAAAAGGGTGACACCGTTTAGCTGTCAGCATTTTAACCGTGTTTATTCCAGCTGCTCTCTAACGGTAGGCTAACGTTACCTGCTGTGGAGTGTTGTGTTAACTAGCGTCCCGTGCGGCGATGTTTCAGTTGCCTCTAACGTCCGTTTTCGGAGCATCGGAGAGAAGCGCAGGCATTTAAGTGGCACCTAAAGGCAACGAAATCCGCGTTGCTATTCGGTCCGGTAGATAACGGTCGTTAAGGCGTCAGAAAAGCGACTAGTTTGCAGGTATGATATTGGGGAATCGCAGAGGTTCGGGGGGGGGGAGACGACAAGAATGATGCGAGGAATGTAGCAGCTTTTTTTTGCTTTGCTTCAGGCCCCGGAGCAATGGCATCACCATGATTACTCCCTCTCTCATGAGGCTGGGGCAGACCCCTCACTATTCCTTTGCATTTAATTTATAATAACGAAGCTTGGCGACTTATGTTGATATTGACATGTCCAGCCACGGGTTATATCCACCTCTTAGAGCAGGGGTGTCAAACTCATTTTACTTCATGGGCCACATACCCTAAAAAGACCAGTAAACCACTCCAGAAAATCAGAAACTGTATCTGCCATAGAGTTTCTTGTCAGCTTGATGTTGGCAAACGCAAGTTGCTTCTGCTACGACAGCGTTCTAAGGCCATTGTAGGGGAAAAAAATAATGTACAGGGAGAGGGATAATAATCTGAGAAAAAAACTCAGAATTTCTAAGATTAAAGTCGTACATTTACGGAAAAAAAAAGAACTTGGATATGCTCTAAGATTAAAGTGATGAATGTGGAATTGGAATTAATTACTTCTTTGCAATTTTCACAATGTGCAAAGTCATGCAGTGGGCCTGATTGGACCCTTTGGTAGGCCTGTTCTGGCCCACAGGCCGTATGTTTGACACCCCTGTCTTAGAGCCATAGAAAAACAGATGCTGTGTACTTACAATGGTGGGAGGCAACCCAAACGTACACCTTTTGTGCCACCTAGACACCCCACTCATTAGTGACTGTCTGTAAGGGTGCTGTAGAGGCTAAGCCCAAGCTTTAAGCCCCTGAGGTGCTGTTCCACGGGTAGAGTAATTGACGCACTTTTTACCTTTTTGATCAATGAAAGTCCAAGTCATATTTGCAGTTACAACCTTTACTTCCATTTATTTCCCTGAGATCTTAGTTGGGTTTCCAGACAAATCACTGCTTGTATGTATACCTGTGTAGGGATGTGGTGTTGGTGTGCGTGTGTGCGTGTGTTTGTGCGTGTGGTCAAAAACTGTATGTGCTTCCGGGTTGCACCCGAGGAACCAAAGATTGGTTCCTATTTATACCAAGGACACTAATTGGCTCTTACAGGTGCAATAGAGCCTGTAGAGCAGCCAGGGTTTTACTCACTTTGTTTGTATATTTTCTCAACATATATGTCTGCTAAATACAATTGTCTAGTCTCGCAACCTTGATGCTAAGAGATGTAAAAAGATACGCCCCTTTGACACATAAACTGCAAACCTAAACAGAATACAGATACGCTTCTATTTCATTAAATGTATCAATCCACACTGACTCTTTACACGTCTACATTGATTGATCAAGGCTCCGAGTTTGTCTGTTTAACTACAGGCAGATGGAATGAGATGTTATGTCGATTACTATAGCAACAAGCATTCAGGTGCACAAGCTTTTTTTTTTTTTTTTTAGGTGAACTATAGACCCAATCACAACGTTTGTTTACAATAACTTCTGGGAAGAAAACTCCTGCTTCCCATACGACAATTTTCAATTCTGCACTGAGGAACAACTGGATATTCTCTCATCTCCTTCACAGAAAATGCACGTTTGACGCTTTCACATGTCAGCATTTTCACTAACATGATTTGGTTTATCAAAGATGCTAGCAAAGCCACACAGTACAGAAAATAAGCACAGCAGATAGATCGATAGAACTCCGTGTTTAACTATTTATCTTTAGACTTTACAGTTACGGCTGAAAATGACAACAGATATAAACAAGTTTGCAGATTTCACATATGTACGCAATTCAAATCAACTGCCACCGCTCTTATCAACTCATTCCCAGTCCCAGCAGTATTCAGCTGTTCCCAGTGAAAAAGCTCCGATAAAGCCCTTGTATACGTGAGCAGCTCCACATATAGTGCTGCATTAAGCAGCTAAAGAGACAGAGAATTCCCCCCAGGAGTTGTTGAAGAAAATCACAGAGCTAAAAAAAAGAAAGTGAATATTGGATTAACACCTGTCAAGTGGCCATAAACGTGATTCCAAATGAATGCTAATGAATGCTCTGCGTTTGCTAGACGTGCAAATACGCAACGTACTTGCATACACGGTTTTCTGCTACTCCCAAAGTGGCCATACAAAATCAATTATTAATCCGTTAAGACGTTTGAGATTGAAATGTTGACCTTTAGTTATCCCGCTGTAATAAATGAGAGGTTATTTGCAAGGATATCGTAGGTGGGAATGTATAGTAAGTTTTGTGTAAATCAAATGGACATACCAAATTTGGCCTTCAATTACTGTGCTCCAAACTCAGAGTCAAAATGCATCATGTGTCCACATCCTTTGTCTGAGATGTCATGTCTAAAGTTTGACAATGCTGACTGTTAATAACATCACCCTTTCCATCCCTCAATACACTATAAATCGTGTTTGGGACAGCAGTTTTTCTCCCGCCGGCTAATACGTATTGGGCTTAGTTACATACTGGCATTTGTTTGGCTAACACTCATCAGCAGTCTACCTTTAGCTGAGGCATCACCATCCCTCCGCTTACACCCATCAATGCCCCATCAAGAGCCTGTCCAGCCGCTGTCAGCCGATTGTCATGCTGTTTGCTTCTTATAACCCAATCTGTCATGCATTGTTAATGTTTAAAGGATATTGTTGTGTATGCAGTTTGCAGCAGCTACATCACAGGAAACTGAGCGATGTGATTTGACCACAGGCTTATGGGCAACTGTTTCTCTGATATTAGATTTATTTATTTTTTTTGAAGGGGGAGGGGGTGATCAGCTTTCACATGCTGGAATCGGCGCTGTAAGTCAAAATCACATTAAGCTTCTTAACAGGATGTGCTGTGTTGAAGCGGTTGGTGATGAAATCCATAACTTGATCCAAAATATTGGTATCAGACGGACAAAACTGTTTACTGATGTAGGTTTTACTTTAGTTGATCTCTGACACCAAAGACTTATTTCACTAACACCGGTTATTCTCTCGTTCCACAGCACATGGATCAGCAATGGTACATGAAACCTGCAACAAGTCCTTCAAATTACACAACAAAATACATTGTTAGTTAGACGTTTTTTCTGATCTGTCCATTTGTATGTGAACTCCAAAAACCGCAAATCCGCATTATCATCCGACAACGTTGTGGTCGACTTGCTTGGGTTTAGGGAAAAATCATGGTCTGGATTAAAATAAGTATTAAAGGAACACGCCGACTTATTGGGACTTTAGCTTATTCACCGTATCCCCCAGAGTTAGATAAGTCCATACATACCCTTCTCATCTCCGTGCGTGTTGTAACTCTGTCTGACGCTCCCACCGCTAGCCTAGCTTAGCACAGATCCTGGAGGTAACCGGTTTCATCTAGCCTACTGCTCCCAATAAGTGACAAAATAACGCCAACATTTTCCTATTTACATGTTCACATTACATTCGCAAATACTTGTGGTGTTTCTCATGAGCAATTGATAGCATTGGCAGAATGAGAGAGTTACTCGCCATTGCTACAACGTACTGGACATCTATTGGAACGCGTGGTTAAAAAGCAAGTTTATCTCTGGCCTTAAAGTCCGATATTTTGGTGACCCAGCAATGTACCTCGACCGGCTCCTTGTGCTGACCTTGTTGCTCTAAAACAACGTCACCTGACTTCCTTGTTTCCTCTAGTCATAATTCCTATGTGTACTTGCCACTTGGAACTTAAACCATAGAATAAATGAATGAACGTAACATCTGTCGCCCATTGGTTTGTGGGCTGCCGTTTTGAAGCCTCGAGTCTAGCGATACGGGCGCTCTCTCGGTTTCTTTGCAACCTGATATGGCAATTTTTGACGAGAGGGCGGAGCTGGCGCGGCCAAGCCAGTTTATGGTTGCAATGGCGCTGCGCTAAGCGAAACGCTAAAGGGGGCGAGTCATCCAGTGGAGATTTACCGGCTGGTAAATGCAGACCTCAGGGTACTGCCACCATTCATCTGCATGTAAGGCAGTAAGGCAGCAAACATTCCGTTAAGTTACGAACACTAGTGGTAGCTTTGTTAGCAAAACATTTTGCAACCAGGAGAGTCCCGCCCTGCTGGAAATTAGAGAGAATGCCGGTTTAAGGCACTTCATCATTGGCTTCACTTCTCAGACCTGAAAGCTTTGTCTACTAAATTTATGACATTAACATATGTGGTTTTGGTACTGCTGAAAAGACTGAGGATGTCGTTCTTCTCAGAAAAAAAACAAACATTCTGGTAAGACAGATTACTTGTAACATATAATATGAATCAAGGACAAGCCAACACTAGTTTTCAAACATTCTGCAGGAGTATTTCTGAGTAATACATAATGCATTAGCTACTGTAACAGCAAAGAAACCCTCTCAGCTGATAGATCCGCACTGCTCATGTTATCCAGAACACACTTTCTAGGATCTGAATTTTGAATGCTTGCCAACTGCATGCGTGCGTATGAAATACATGTGTGCAGCACTCCAAATGCAATTATTTTCTATGTATCTTGTCAGTGTTGCATGTCCAATTGATTACAAGGTGCTCCTGCAGTCGGGTAGACTCTGGTCAGAGAAGCATCCTCTGCGGACCACAGCCTGTTGATGAGCTGATGCTAATCTAGATAGAGGGAAGACTTGGGGGGGGGGGATGCACTTTCTTCCCCCACCCCTTCTCTCTCTCTCTCTCTCTCTCTCTCTGTGTGTTGAAGATTGTACTGATTGTGCTGCAATATGTCGCATGAGCACATTCAGGACTGCAGACTGAGGAGCAATTTCACCCATGCTTGTATCAACAGTTTAAGCCGTGTGTGGATGTACGTGTTCATCACAGCAGCTTACCACAAGCTCTTGACACAGAACAAAGCAAAGGCTTGCATGTGTTGCTTATCAAACAAAAAAAAGACTCCCTTTTGATCACTCATGACGCATTTGCCTAATGTCTTTCTATACAGGAATAAAACAACTCTTTGAATGTGCTATCTGGACGTCTATTCAAAGAAAAGCTTTGATATTAATGAGGACACCCTCATGTATATTCATGCCCCCCAAAACTTATGCATGTTTTCTTTCTGCATTTTAGGGAGCAAATACACATGTCCTTGCTATG
The DNA here is from genome assembly GCF_031162955.1 of Sander vitreus. NCBI lineage: Eukaryota > Metazoa > Chordata > Actinopteri > Perciformes > Percidae > Sander > Sander vitreus. The sequence goes on along the minus strand of NC_135861.1, from coordinate 27,982,961 downwards.
TTGCTGTTTGGCTTTTCTACGTCACTACATGTTCAGTCTCAACGATGCTTTCTGCAGCAGAAGTTGGAAGTGGCTTGAGGGTGTCTTAGCACAACAAGATTGAAGTGAGAGGCTATTGAGCTGGTTTGACTGTTTGGCTTGGCTGAGTGAGGGATCTGCCCCTAGACATTTGCACTACAGTATCCTGCTGACTTGCTCGCTTGCTCACACTGCCATAGAAACCGAGTGCAGTGGAGGCTCATTCTGTTCAGGAGCGAGCAAGGGAGAGGATCGGGAGGAGAGAGTGACAGAGGTGGGGGGAGAAAAAGCAGAGACACAGAGAGAGAGAGAGAGAAAAAAAAGAGAAGCAGAGGGAGAGAGAAGTGAGAGAGAAGTGAGCGGGATCAAGAGAGGAAAAGTGAGAGACACTGTCACTGGTGAGTACAGAGCTGTCACAGTAGATTTAATCAGTGGTCCAAATCTCAAGCTTTGAGCGTCTTTTTTTTCCTTCTTTTTTTCGATTTTGACGATTGATTTCCCAGGCTTGATTTCAGTGCTGTGAAGCAGGTCGCTGGTTGTCAGTTTTTTATTATGTTTTATTTTTTTTGGCGGTGGGGGGTGGGAAGGTGGGGGGGGTGAGACGCACGGTGCTTCGCTCTCAGACGCAGAAGACAGATGCAGAGCAGCTTTGGCTTGTTATTTGTTAATCAGTCGTTAATACTGTTGTAACCTCTCGACTGCTAATCTTTGACTAATATTTACTTTTGAATAATACATGCTGAGATAAAAACTACTTCAGGGCAGCCTCCCTGTCTATATCATACTCTTCTCTATCATTTATGAAGCACCGTGTTAATACTGGATAAGACTGGATGTCTGCAGCTGCACTTTCCGTCTCTATTTAACACACCTCTGGCCGTTGTACTGCTGTCTGAACCCGTGGTAAAGAATTGGCGAGATGTTGACTTGTCCTTTCCGCAACAGCTTTTTTGTATCAATTATTGAACGACTGATCTAGTTTGGTTTCAAACTCCGCCTGTGTGGCAGAGGTAAAGAGACTTACTCAGCTGCAAAATCTGAAATCGGGTCACTGCTGTGTGCATGTGTTCCGTTTGTGTATCTGTCTGCTTCTGTTTGCACATGCTTTTGTCACTTTTGTTGTTTTCTTCCACGCTCTTGCTGGGTTTGATCAACGTGCATCCTGACACTTTGATGAAGCGCCAGAGCCACGGAGCTAATAGAGTAGGGGAGATACAACAGGATTAGCCTGTGCCTCATCATGTCAGCCTGAGTATGAGGAGACTCTGATTCTTATCATAGTCTGCCACGTTGTCACTTAGGATTTTAAAGTACTTTGGATGTGTTTAGGAGCAAAGATTCCTGCCTTGAATTCGTCAGGAACAATTGTTGGAAACGTGCGACACGAGCGTTAATCCTGTCAGTGTTTATGTTTATCTCTGCGGTTCACTTGGATACCCTGCCTCCCTTCACCTGTTCCTACAGTGCAGTTATACATTTCCCTCCCCCTCCAGAAGCAGCAGCAGCAGCCTTGGGAGAAGGAAGAATTAAACAAATCCAGCCAGCCTTATCAGTTTTCTGCTGGCTCCCGCCATGACTGGACCCCAGTGGCCCTTCCTGGCAGGCTGTGTACATATGTGTGTGTGTGTGTGTGTGTGTGTGTGTGTGTGTGTGTGTGTGTGTGTGTGTGTGTGTGTGTGTGTGTGTGGTGGTTCTGCTCTGGATGTGTTACAAAGCGCATGTGACTGAGTGCATGCATGCATGCATGCGTGTGTGTGTGTGTGTGTGTGAGTGTGTGTGAGTGAGAGTGTGTGTGTGTGTGCCACTGACATGATTGTGTGTGATCAGGATAGCTGCAGGGGGCGTTTTTGCTTTTCCTTTGTGAGAGGATTCAGGGACTATGGCATTTGTTTTCTTCCCTCTCTCCTGTGACATGTTTTATGACTTCTTGTTAAAATGTCACTCACCAAGGCTGGACTGTAAAATGTCCCTGCGTGGGAGCTTAGCGTGTGAACAATAAGTGCACAGCGGTGGGATGAAACTACAAAGCACAGAGCTGGGAAAGGGTGAGTTGAGATAATGCTGAGCTCTCTGACGGATCCCTCAAGGCACAATTTGTTTTCAATACAATACAAAATTGGGCTGAATTTTGACAGCCCTGTGCCCTGGATCAATACCCCGCTCGTCCCTGAGAGGAAACAATATCGCTCTGGTAAACAAGACCACGTACAGTATACTGACAATAAACACACCTGTAGCTATTGTTAGATGAAGCACCTGGGAGGAGAATCCTGTTCATGAGTTGGCCAAATGCTCCATCTCTACATTTTTAGAGAGAGAAAAAGCTCTGCAGGGCATAGCTGCTACTCAAATGCAAATAGCTGTTTCGCAAGTAGGGTTCGCATAGCCGGTTCCATTTTGGTAAAATACCAGATTTAAATCAACTTTTTTTTATTCACACCCTCTTCTTAGGTATATACTAAGACGCGCTAACAAGGGATCGGCCGACACAGGTTTTTAAAGGCCGAAACCGATTATTAGTAGTTAACGTAACCGATAACCGATTTTTGGAACCGATATGCATTTACACAGTTTAAATGCTTCAAGCTATCATTTTAAAATGAGAAACTTTTAACATAATACCCAGTAAAAGATGGTCACATAGTGTTGTGGGCGGGACATTTAAAAGGAACACGCCGACTTATTGGGACTTTAGCTTATTCACCGTAACCCCCAGAGTTAGATAATTCCATACATACCCTTCTCATCTATGTGTGTGCTGTAACTCTGTCTGACGCCCCCAGCGCTAGCTTAGCCTAGCACAGATCCTGGAGGTAACCGGTTCCAACTAGCCTACTGCTCCCAATAAGTGACAAAATAACGCCAACATGTTCCTGTTTACATGTGATTTGTATAGTCACAGGGTGTACAAATAACAAGGTCACTATGCTTTTACTATCTAGTAACTGTTGACTCTATTATTCCAACTCTGAGTGAACTCCAGGCGAACTCTCTGCTCATCACCACAGGGCTTCAGGCGCTGCTAGCAAATCACTCCGCCCAAGTAGCAGAGAGTAGCAGTGCTTCGCCTTTCTGAGAATATAGTTCTCAGTTTGTATACGGTTAGAAGATGGCTGTATCTCATATGACCTTGTTATTTGTACACGCTGTGACTATACAAATCACAACATGTAAACAGGAACATGTTGGCGTTATTTTGTCACTTATTACCTGGCCTCCAGGATCTGTGCTAACCAGGCTAGCGGTGGGGGCGTCAGGAGATGAGAAGGGTATGTATCGACTTGTCTAACTCTGGAGGGTTACGGTGAATAAGCTAAAGTCCCAATAAGTCGGCGTGTTCCTTTAAGTCAGACTCAGTGGTGAGTGAAACCGAAGCAGAGGGACAGACCCAGAGCTGGAGCGGAGCCAAAGAGGCCCACTTAATTCATTAACTTTATCGGTTATCAGGCAAATTAAATCGCGATACAGATAATCTGCAAACTGACAAAAAAACGGCCCGATAATAGGCCCCTATCACTAGTGCTAACTCAGCGACACAGTTGACTGAATGAACGTGACCGACTGCCTTAAAGCGTAACTCTCACCAAAATGCAACCTAGGGTCTTTTTGTGAATGTACCCGAGTCAAACTTTAGTTTAATAGCATATTTAGAACGGAAGCGTCACTTTTAAGATGTACCGTATTTTCATTTTTTTGGTCAAATGGCCTTTTGAATGGGAGTAATAGGGGCACTTTTATGCTAGCCTCAAAATAGCTATTTTTAAAACACTAAGAAGGCTCGACACAACATGAAACCTTGCTCCAAGTATGACCAGGGGCTCTACACCTTAACTCCAGCATTGAGAACATTGTTTGTGTACCCAGAGTTTACTAAAAAGAGAGGTTTTGAACAACTCACCGTAGCTCTTGTTGTTTCCGGCCACTACCACCTCGGCAGTCAAAACGAGTCAATATCAAAACAAGTAGCCACAGATTTAGTATATCCCTTGTGCACCGGTGTAGTTAAGGTGTAGAGCCCCTGGTCATACTTGGAGCAAAGTCTCATGTTGTGTCGAGCCTTTTTAGTGTTTTAAAAATAGCTATTTTGAGGCTAGCATAAAAGTGCCCCTATTACTCCCATTCAAAAGGCCATTTGACCAAAAAACTAAAATACGGTACATCTTAAAAGATTTAAATATGCTTTTAAACGAAAGTTTGACTCGGGTACATTCACAAAAAGACCCTAGGTTGCATTTTGGCGAGAGTTACGCTTTAACTTAGACCAAGCTCCAAAGTGTGAATACACTTCACCAAAGTGCACTAACAACAGGCAGGGAAATAACTCATGTTGTTCTGTGTGCTATTGTGTAGTTTAATAATTTGCCTTTCCAAATTAAATGTCTGTTCTTGGTCTTGGATTTTGTGAAATAAATTTCTAAATGAATGCGACTTATAGTCCAGTGCGACTTATATATGTTTTTTTCCTCTTCATGACGCATTTTTTGACTGATGAGACTTATAGTCCGGAGCGACTTATAGTCCGGAAAATACGGTATGCCATCAAATTGCTAGTTTTTTCCGACACACTCAGTAACCTGATGATTTTCAGTTTACTATCATATAAGATAGTGTTTCACACAACGTTAAGGTCTGATACCTCTAAAGAAAAATAAAAAAAATAAAGCAGTGACTACAACAGAGAATATTTGGCATTTTTGCTTGGATAATTACAGAAACAATTAATTGATTATTAAAATAGCTGCAGATTATTGTTCTGTTTTTCCTGACTTATCTTTCAGCTCTAAATATGTCATTGTTTCCCTCCAAACAAACTACCTAAAAGGATTTGATAAGGGATTCAGTTTCTATAAAATGCTTTCAGACCCCATCCCTATTAGCCACATTTTCATACATCTTCTCAACTAATTATTGATGAAAGTGCTCCATAATTACTTATAACTAATACTACTTAACACTAACTAATTGCTTCTATCTAAACCTGCAAGTCAAATAAAAAATAAAATGCATACAAAATATCATGAAATCCAAGTCATGAGTGGCAGAGAGCTTAGGTGGCTTTCACACCTGAGCTGCTTGGTGCGTTTTAACCGAACCGTGGTGTGTTCCGATGGATAGTCCGGTTCGTTTGGGGGAGGGGGGGGGGTAATAGCTCATTCGAACTCTGGTGTGGGCCAAACAACCAAACTCTGGTCCGCTTGAAAATGGGGGTCTCTCCGTTCACTTCCAAGTGCTCTAGAGATTGGTTTACTTTAGGTGAGAACGCAATCCCACCCAACTACAGGAAGTGAACCAAAAATTATGCATTTACCAGCATGCAGTTTTAACCGTAACCCTATTTTCCACCGCACGCGTCAGCGCTGCGTTTTAAGAGGCTCCGTGGCCCCCGCGAACAATCGCGGCCATTCAAGTCAATGCTTGATATTCCACCACCCGGCGTGTCCCGGAAGCGTGCACAAAACGACTCTCTACATAATAGACATCACAGATCTTTTTTATAAGGACAACACCAGAAAAGAGAAGGCATGGAGTTCAATTACAGGAGTGCTTAGAGTGGAAGGTAGATACTAGCTTAATAAACACGCGACTGTTCTGTAAAGTACTTGTAGAGACAACAAAAACTGTGAATCGGGCAGGCAAGACGCTTCGCTTCTGAGACGCCCCCGGTGTGGTATGGTCGCATGGCGGAGGCCGGGAAAAAACCAACACGCACCACAGACGTGCCAGGTGGAAAATCCGGGTAACACCATATTTACGGACTTATTTAAGGGATAATCACCTTCAAGTCCATAACCTAATATGACCATACATCACTGGTCGTCTGTGTAACAACACATCATCATCATCTCTCTCTCATCTCTCCTTCACTCGCTGTCTGTCAGCTGCTCACATGGCTCGCCTTTTATTAGAATATTAAAAACACTGAAGCAAAACCAGAAAACCCAAGACGTTACAAATGTTGTGCTGCTCCATTATTTCTGAGACCAGATGGCGAGTTTCACTCGGATATTCTGGCCAACAGACCAGCGACCGTTTCGACAGCGGGACATTTGTTTACAGTGTTTGGTGCGTTTGACAAAGTGCAGTGTGAACGCTATCCAAACCAAATGAAAAATGCAACTTCATCACCCGAATCATACAGAGTCTACCGAACTGTAGGTGTGAAGGCGCCCTTGAACGCCTTCATTTCATTAAGCTTCAGGCATTGCTTCTTACTGTAAGTCACGTTGCAGCTATAAACCAAAGCTCTCATCACAACCTGACGTTACTGTTGAACACTGTGAACTCTTCCCCCCAAAACACCACCAGTAGTATCTAATACCAAAACACCCTAAAGGCACTCTTTCACCTTTTGTCCGGTATACGGAAGAGTATAAATTTAGGTTTCTTCAACGCAAAAAGTCGATAAGGACATTCAGCGTTGGAGGTTGCATCCCAGAATGTCTAACAGCAGAGACAATTGCTTTAATGGGTGTTTGTTTGGGAGCTGGACTAAACATATATATAAAAAAAGAGGCCTCACAGAAAATATGGCGAACAAGATGAATCAATGATTAATTCATTGCTTCCCTTTAAATGTAGAGTAGTTCTCGTTTCAGGTTAAAACAATATACGCAACACCACTACCATGTACAATGCAGAGAGCTTCCGAGCTACATCTGGACGATCGATAATCATTTATCCAGATCTGATGGTTCAAGTCAACGTAAGTATAGAGAGGAGACATGAGTGGATTCAGCTGCTAAAGCCCTGCTGGTTGTTGAGCAGTGCTGGAGTTCCTTTTATAACTCTCCCTCATGATAAAACGCTTTCTGCTTGCCATTTTTCATGTTATCAGTGGAGCTATAATGCGTCATGAGGCAACCGGCTTCTGAACACGTGGGTCCCAAATGTCAGGCCTCGGTTAATTCAACGGAGTCAACAGAGTGATGCATGCATCATTTCCTCATGCTGACTTGTTGTTTGCTGCCATCATTCGGAGCCCCAAGGCCAAAGGCCAAAGGTCAGGCCAAACCAAGGTCCTGCCCCCACAAAGAAATCTGATGTGGTGGCAGTTTTATTACAGTATTACAGTTTGAGTGTGTCATTGAAAAATTTAACTTGGGATGGATGGGTGAAATTAGATATGAAGACAAATATCACAGAGATTATAGTTTGACATGTTGGCAAATAAGTGTATTCGCTTTCTAGCTGAGAGTTGGATGAGAAATCACTTGTGTCTGTAAGGAAAATATATGAAGCTACAGCTGGCAGCAGGGGGAAAATGTATCCTGGCTCTCTCCGAAAAGAAAAAAAAAAAGAAGCTCCCAGCCCCTCTAAAGCTCACTAAATAACATGTCCTAATTTGTTTGTTTATTGTGTACAAAATCCAAAATGGAAAAATGACATTTGCAGTTTTAAACACCAAATTATTGTGTCTACACTTTGATTTATCTACAGATTAAACAAAAAAAAAAAAACATATTGGAGGTGCTGGAAGGCAGATACCAGTTACCTTTGGGCAGAGCCAGGCTAGCTGTTTCCCTCTGCCTACAGTATTTATGCTAAGTTAGCTTCAAATGTATTTTCTACTACCAATAACAGCAATAATAATTCATATTAGTATTATGTAATGCAAATATGTATTGCTTCACTCTGTCTTCTAAACAAACTCTATTAAATATCCATTGCCCTCACAGCCTCTGGTAAACAATTAAACATTAAATAGGCTCTGAAGTGCCAAACATATTACCATTTCAATTATGTTTCTTCCACATATATTTTTCCCTAAACCTAATCAGAGACATTAAGAAGCTATAGTGTCTTCCCACTACCTCCACATCACTCCCACCCTCTCTACGCACGGGACATGGTGGCTGCTGCTAGTCATAATTTATTTGACATGATTAACAGTGCCATATTTCAGGGCAATGAAGCATTTTGACTGGAGCAAAGGCTTTCATCGAGCAATACCGGGCGGCTGTAACTTCTGTCTGTAATGGATGTAGCACATCCATTTCAAATCCCTGGTGGTGAAAATTACTGAGACTGAAAATGAGCTTAAGCTATTTTTACAAGGGGCCAGATTGAAGCCTGTTAGTTTTATTGTGATACCTCTGCAAATTAAAACATCCTTATAGTGGCATGCAGAAAGCATGGGCCAAGTTAATAAAACCAATCAATCAATCAGACATTATTTATATAGCACTTTTCATACACTTTCATACACTTTGTGCTTCATACAATACACCCCCCCCACCCACACACACACACACACACACACACACACACACACACACACACATAACCCCCCGGCCCCATTATTCCATCCACCCCTAAATCGACAAAAATGAATTCATTAAAAACAGGAACCGAGCTGAACCGAACTGAGGAAAAAGGTTCTCCACCCTTGTAAAGTCGTACATTTCCAGCCTTTATTATTTGATAGCATCATGCAGTCCACCTGCTCCACTGGTCTCAGGAGTTTCTTGTATTATAGAGATTCAAACTCTGGCTGGTTTATGATATTCTTTTCCCTCACATCTCATACAAAACAAATCATACGACCTTATATTGGATATTATATTTTGAACTCTCTGTACAGTAAAAATTCATTAGCTACAGGATGACGGAGCGACTCTGTGAGGATGAGGCTGTGGAGGATGATGGATCAGGCAGGATGCAGACGTACCACTTGTCTGTGGGCTGTGCGAATGGCATGTTACCTAATGGACTCGGGCTGCTGTGGAGAGCGAGAGCAATGACGAGGTGTCTCAAGATCAGGAGTTCATAACTATAGAGAAAGACCTTTTTCTGTCAGCGCACTGTCCGAACCCAACTTAATGCCCAAGGGAGGGATGAAGCTCAACAGGTGTGTTTGTCTCAGCCCAGTATCCCTACAGGCAGTAAGTCCGTATCGGACAATTCTGCATCTCGTGATTTACGTCCAATGCCAATGTTCAGTTCCAGGATTGTAAGGGTGTAGAGGACAGGATGGTGGATGGGCGTTTAGTACGCAAGCCTGGATAACCAACTGGAATAAGCTAGCAAAGCCCCAGACTCACTGTACCAGACTGACAGTACCATATCAAATAAAGCCAACCCTATAGCGTTAGCTCAGTTTGTGGCAAGCGGCAGCTTCCAAGGCTAAAAAGTGAAGCCAATGAGGAAGTGCCTTTAACCTGCATTCTATCTAATTTCCAGCAGGGGCGACTCCACTGGCTTCATAATGAAGTCTGTTTCCATAGAAATCTATGGGGAAATGACCCTATTTCTGCCTCAATTTATTACCTCAAACATTTTCACAATGAGTTTAAGTCTTCTTCAATACAGCATGTATGTGTATGCACGTTCATTTTGTTAATTATGGTCCCATTTATTTTAAAATAGATGATAAAGCAGGGGATACTTTAGTGGCTAGAAGCTAACCTGTCAAGCATAGCTGAGGCTTAGCAATGCTAACCATGGCACTGAGTACATTAAAATAGCCATGAACTTGTTTTTGGCTGTTGTCCATGTTTTCATCTTAAACTTTGACCCTCTCACTGTGTTTTCACATCACCAAAGTTAATTAGAACATTCTGGTCGCCAAAAAAATGTCTTGTTAGCGTTAGCTAACCAAGCTAGCTAGCCAGCACCAGCGTTAGCTGGTAACTTAAAGGGAAAGTCTGTTGATTTTCATCCAGCTCTGTGTACTGCCATACATGCAGATGAACGGCACCAGTACCCGGGCGTCAGCGTTTACCCGTCTGCAAAATTCGCGTTAGAAGGGTTGAAAATCTGCGACTCTCCCTCTTTAGCGTTTAGCGATTGAAACCGTACACAACACTGGCTTTGACGCGTCATCCTCCCCAGCTCCACCCTTTTGTCCAAATATGGTCTTTCTTCTGGCTCCAATATACCAAGATGGCAACAGCCAAAATGCAAACTCACGGCTTCAAAACAGGCAGTCCACAAACCAATAGATGATACTACGTACATTATTTTTTACTTTCAATGGGTGTGTGGCCAAGTCAGTAAGTAAAGCTTTACTTATATAGCACTTTTTAAAACACAGTTACAAAGTGTTTCACACACAGACTATTAAAATATATATATAACTATACAACAATATATAGCACAATATGAGACCGATCAAACTAAAACAAACCAAAACATGAGAAAGGGATGAAGATCGATAAAAAGCATTGCATAGAAAGATGGGTTTTTAAAAGCCACTTAAAGATAAAGCAAATCTGATAGTTTGGGAAGATGATTTCGGAGGGTTGGGGGCTAAAACAGCAAAGGCGCGATCACCTTTGGTTTTGCAGTTGGAGAAGGGGATGGATAAGAGGCCACGATTTACAGATCAATGTTGTCGAGAAGTAAAATGAGGAACGGGGAGATCACAGTAATGCCGAGATCGTGGTACAGCGACATAAGCCGATTCCCTGGCAGCAACGGTGCTCATGCTCATTGTGATGCAGGAAGACGTCACGCAGTGTAACAGTGTGGCTCATTGATGTGTTAATAATAGTTTTTAGTTAACAATGGAGGAAAAAGATACATCAGGCTTTAGCTACACGGACATACTGGGTAATAGAACTCATTGCTGGTTTTGGTCTTTTCATGGGATTTGTTGACAAAAAGAAAAATGTAGAATATCACCAGACTTATCCTGGGCAGAAGTTCTCTTAATGCTGTTGAGGAGACAGTTTTTAAATATGCATTTATTTTTGTACTTCATGAGGATGGAGAAGATGATTTCCCACCAGTCACATAGCAGCTTTATTATTTGGGTAAACAAGACAAGTGTAGCGTCTCATGGGCAACCGAACTGAGACCTGATGGTGTTTCTTTGCTCATAAAAATCTGACTCGGCACTGCTTGAAATACTAATTTATACTTCAAATAAATAAAATAGAGTTGAACTTAACATCTTTCTGAATTAATCACAATTCTAAATATAGTTACCTGTTTTACTCCTTTATTTACATAGATTACTGATGCAAAATAGTATTTAACGGAGTAGAGAAAGCCTAAGGAACTTAGTTGTAGTTTGAATTTTAAGTTGTAGTTAGTTTTAGTGTGTAGTTTGCTGCTTTTGACATGTTGTCGATGAAATAACATTTGTTTGGTGTCCAATGATACAAAAGGATCAAGTGTTAATTTGACTATATAAACACACACTTACCATTAAAATGTTTAAAAGTTCGGTATATGCATTATTTTTCATAATAATTCACATTATTCATCTATCAAAAAGGTGCTGCAAATGATTGATTTTTAAGGTGCTATTAAATGTCATCAGTGATTACGTTTTAAAAGATACAAGTTAAAAGAGGGGCAGTTTAATAGCGCTAGAATGCAGTAAATCAATGTTAAGTTTGAGGTTTTCCGCAGGAACGTCACAGTGTCATTTAGTGCTAATGAGTAATGGATTTATTTTGCAGTATATCTGTCATAGGTAAGGTTAACTGCAACAGAAATTTTCTCTTGAACACACCTTTGCAATCTATTCCAGCATGTACTCTCTGCAAACAGCCCCCATGGCAACCTGGCAGCTCAAAGCTGTGCGACAGAGATAGGAGCTCCTGGTCAACATGCAGGTTAATTATGTGATATGACCAGATGCTAATGCCGGACCCAACTCAGCAACCACAGCTCCGCGAGAGGTTCCCCCCGTGGCTTCTGATTGGCCGCAGAACACAGCAATCAAACCACATTTGACACTACGATAAATGTGCTCAGGCCAAAATATATTGAATTTTGTAGTGAGTTTAATATTCCAACTTTTAATATTTTTTTTTTATTAGATAACAGTGATTACGTTCACATTATACATTATTATACTATTCCGGTTTTTGCTCTTATTCTGAAAAAGACAATACTCTGAATAAGCTGTTTACGTGGCTATTGAAAAGGAAAATTCCAGTTGTATTCCTGTTTACATGCAGCCGTGGAAAATAGGATTTATTTGAAAGTTTTCCACCTGTGGCAGACTTGTCTGACCATGCGAAAACCACCTCCCTCCCTCTGTCATTACTTCAAACACCTTCTTAAAAAAGGCCGGAGTTGCGATGTTTGCGCATATCCAAAAACCTGTTGATATCCAAGTCTTTTTGTTTGAAAGTAGGTCTGTTTCTCCTTCTTTTCTTTTGGCTATGCATCTCTGCTGCAGCCCTGCAAACTGTAGGCTGCTTGGTTTGTGTACAACAACCATCAACGCACAGAGAGCCAAAACAGACGCATATTCCGAATGCACTTATAAACATTAGGGGCGGGGAATCAGAAAGCGTATGTATCGTGATTTTTTTTTTCGCGACGATTTTTTTAATCGATTATTTTCCCCATTACCAATTTTTTTTTTTACCAATGATTCACCTAAATATTTCCTGTTTATACGGTACCGCTGATGGCGACTACATCATATCAGTTTCCAGCAAAACGGAGCGAAAGCAGAACATGCAGAAAATGAACTCCTTCTTCTACAAATGAATAGAAATGTCAGACACCGACTGACATGTGTTTTTAGAAATGTCTCATGATATTTTGTCTCTAGAAGTGCATTATTCAACTTTTGTTTTTGTTGTTTTTGTTAAAGAAGGAAAAGAAAATCGCAATACAAATTGAATCGGCACCCATGTATTGTGAAGGAATCGAATTGGGACAAAAGCATATCGTCCCAGCCCTAGTATACATGTCCAAAGAATGCTCCTAAAAGCTGAATAATACCAGCATATCCCACGTCTTAATCGGAAAACGCTATATTCAAAACAAAAAAAAAGGCCTTATTCGGAATATCCAACCAGAATATGCTGTTTAAATGACAAGTATCCCATTCGGAATAATGTCATAGTCGCAGTGATACTGGAATGCTACGTACGTACTCAGTGTAGGAGGAGGAGGAGGAGGAGGATTTGACGACATGCAGGGAAAGAGGGAGTGCACTTTGATTAACTTCACACTTGTGGAGGAGTCTCTGAGAGTCTCTCCTGGGTGGATTATTGAATGTGAGCACCGGCACATTGTATGAACAATACACAGTATATCTTGGCCTTGCGGGTTAGAGCCGTCAACCAGAACGACATCCCCCAAATCTTTTGTCTGCACTGTTGCATGTGACGTAATACCCTATATTCTGTTTTTCTGCTTAAGGCTGCTGAGTTCACAAAATGGAAAAACAAATTGTGTCTTTAAAAGGTTCTTGCGCTTTTATCTTTACTGCCAGCTGAGTACTCTGGATGGAGGTTTACTCTGTAAGGGTATATTTACAACTTTAAGTAACCTCGTTTTTCATTCCTGCTACTTTCAGTGTTTACTCACTATATTAATCAATAAAACTTGTACTTCTACACACAGATGAACTTTAAATTAAAGCGATCAACAATGGGCAATGACATTCTAAATATTTTAGGTAAGCATAATTACTAAAACGTGCATTTTTGGAGCCTAATTTAGAGGATTTCTCCTTGGCGTGGTGTGAAAGTATAATGTTTTTCTCCACACAGCCTCAAATTCCTCTTCACACCTCTGGCTGATCTGCTGCAGTCTACACTCCTCTTCGCGTGGTAGGGCTTTAGGATTTGGGGATCTTGGGGGGATTATGGGATTTTCTGATTGCTCTGAAAAAGACACCATGGGATACAGAAATCCAAAAACGGCTGAGGTACCCACATCAAGATTAAAGCGCATTATTTCCCCCCTTAGGGACAGAAGACAGGAAAGCCACTACTCACAGCTTAGAAACAAGTGTGTTCCGGAAACATATACAATTTTATTAGATTGTAGTAAACTACAAAGCCTCCTCTGTGCTGAAAGCAGTTGTGCAAAGTTTACGCACTTTTACAATTTCATGAAATGTCATTCCCCGGCGTCTGAAGTGTGTACTTTTCCTGAAGCGGTTTTATTTTCTCTGGAAATTGGAACCATTTCTAAGTCAACTGCACATGATCCTCTTAGGTCCGGTCTACAGGTATATGGATTCTTTTGAAAATGGATATTTTTCCCCTAGCCTGGCTCTGCCCTCCTACGTACTTACTCCTACGGCTCAATTTTCTTTTCCCCTCAGTACTACGTCTGTGTTTGCGGTATATTCTTGGGTTTTCTCCGGTCAAATCTTTACCGGTCCAATCAGCGAACAGAGGGAGTGGCTGAGAACGATGACGTTGAGGTCATGCCCTAGTTTGAGTTGCAGCTCCGTAATGGCGGCGGAGAAAGATGCAAGCGAAGCCATTCGGTCCGTTGTGGCAACGCTGCCGAATATCCAGAAGTTAAAGCCCGAGCAATCTTTGCTGAGTTTTGTTGGTGGCCACGGAGTTCGGGAAACGTTTGATTTTCCAGCTCGCTCCGTTAGTGGTGAAGGAGTTAGCTAAGGCGAACGCTAGCCGACGTCACGACCAAACGTTAGCGAATGGTTATGGCAGATCCAGAGTGGCTCTGGGCAGATCCAGTAGTTTTTAACTTCAACAGAGTACCCGCCTTCAAGGAAGTTAACACTTGTCAACGGAGAGTGGTCTGACTCTCTGTACAAATGAAATGTACCAGAGTCTGGTAGGACCAGGCTAATTTTTCCCATCGGTTTACAAAAGAAACTGAATCCACACAAGCTTTGTTTTACAAATCTCCATCCACACTAGAACGCAAAAACGACTCCAAAAGCTCGCCGGGCCACTACGTGGTGAAAAAGGCTACGTCAACGATATGTCAGAAAGAATATTCTGAGCATGCCTAGTGATCTTATTTTCCTTTGGCGGTATTAGCAAATCAAACAATAGTAAAACAATAGTAGCTACAAATTATTATTAAAAAAAATATATTTTTTGGGCATTTTAGGCCTTTATTTGTATAGGACAGCTGAAGACATGAAAGGGGAGCGAGAGGGGGGGAATGACATGCAACAAAAGACCGCCGCACGCTCTACCAGGTGAGCTACCCAGGCTACGCCCAGTAGCTGAATATTTTAACTATTTATTTAACATCTTTCTGGTACACGGCCCAAGGTGTGAAACCGAAATGTGGCACCTTAAACCTAAAATTCAGTTTGTGTTTGGACGAAAGGCCACAATATCTCTTTTTATAAATATCCGCATATGTGCGGAAAAAGTGTTAGACCCTTTTTTTCCACCAAAATGTGTGTGTGTGTATATGCAGGGTTTTTAAACACGGGTAAACCCGCTAAAAAAAGCCTATAGATAAACTCCTTTACCATTGCCAGTATGCCTGTCCAGTTTTTTTTCCCTGTTGTGCCAACTTCTGATGTCACCAACGTGCCGGAATGTGTCAACTTTACCTGCTACAGCTTTCCGAAAACTGCAAACTCTGCTGTACATTTACTTGATGTCTTCTTCCAGTGTTTTCCCTGGGTTTGTGGAAGACTTAGGTGTGCATATTTGGCTGAGGGGTTTAGGGGTCCTCCCTCAAGAAAATGTAAAAAAGATATAGACCATATCTGTGTCTGAGACGTTGGAAAAGCTAGAGCAGATACTAAATAAATAACACTCAAAAAGCATAAAGACAAAACTTGCTAAAGAAGTCCAAGAGGGACCAACTACAATTATTTCATCTGAGTATCATTTAGTTTGTTTTGATTCTCACAGTGATTTTACATTAATTCGGCTTAGATGCTGCCGAAAACAGCTTGGGTGCTACACCTTAGTCTTACGGTAGGGAAAACCCAGTCTTCTTCTAACTTTAAACTCTCCTCCATTTGCTCTGCGTTCACCTCTCTCTCTCTCTCTGTTAGTGGGTGTAAGTGGGTGTTTTGGCCAGTGGGAAAGGGGCATCACATTTAAATGTTTGGGCTGAAGTTACTTTTACCTTACAATTTACCATTACCACTGTTGCACAAAAAAGTATGTCCTCGGAAACAATCTTTTTTTTTTTTTTTTTGGAAGAAAGATATTAATTTGTCATAAGATTTAAATGTCATAAGGAAATAAAATCACAGAAAGTTAACTTCTAAACTATCTTTCTTGTCAGAAATTGTTGCTCGCAGACATTTTGCATGTTTTTTGCTGTGCTTTTCTTTTCCCTGCGGAAATATCAGATGTCATGTTTGATAGGCAGAGAGCATGAGTAATTGTGGGCTACAGGGAACAGACAGCACCAGCACTCACCTCCATCTTTAGACATTGGCCTTTAGGTAACTCAAGCCAACAGTGCCACAGACACAGTAGTCTATATATCCTTGACGTTCCACTTCCCGGGATTGCTCCGGTGCCGCAGGAAATTCTGCCGGATGCATGTATTCAGTTTCCTACCACTTTCTTTGTGTTGGAATTTTAAATTTGGTGGATTTCTGAGGACTATGGTTAACTGTTCCTCAGATCTCTGCAGGGTAAATCCAGACGGCTAGCTAGACTATCTGTCCAATCGGAGTTTTCTCTCGCACGACTATTTTGCAGCTGCTCTGTGCGGAGCTTAGCACCGCCCACGACAATTCTGATTGGTTCAAAGAAACGCCATTAAACCAGAGCATGTTTTACTCCCGTCCCCGAATGCTATGTGGAGTAGCCAGACACTACTTAAGCGTGCTTTGGAGGAGGGTCTGGCAAAGTGAGACTAACGACACAGCAGTCGTTTCATTGCTATTGATCGCTGAGAGCTAGTTAGGGACTGTATGGAAATGATTGGGGTGCTGGATCTTATGTTTCATTCTTTAAATAAGCAAAGCCCTCCGAAGAGTTAATTATTTCTTTGGATCGAAAAAAACAAAAAACAATATTCAATTGATCAATTGAAGTCATTTCATCATTATAACTAAAAAGGTACAAATAATTCTCACACAGCCACCAACTGATCGTTAAGCTAGTTGACCAAAGTATTATAGTACATTATTATATTATTACATTATAAGTAAAAAAAAAAAAATGCAATTTGTATCTCTTCTAACATAAGTATTTTCTAACGAAACGTGTAAACCCTCAAAATAATTTAGTTTTAGTTATTTAGTTAACGTGCCACTTAGAAAAAAATGCTAGGTTACGACTGTAGGCAATAAGCTAGTTAACAGGGCATGCTAATGCTGGCAGCTTACGTTAAATCCGATAAACAAAAATTAATCTCTTACTAAGACTTTTGTTCGCGTTTTTGGTTTTGTAAAAGGGAATTTAAAAAAAGCACTGCTCCAGGGGATTTGATCAGTCAATTGTAATACATTAAAAATGTAATTAGCATGCTAACCCAAATTCAAGGAAAACATAAACCAACATGGTTTTTTTATTTGAGAGCTGCTAAATAAACTGCCACTGAATGAGTGAACTGAGCCCAACGTGACATGCTGAACTTACTGGATTATATTATTTTATACTTTGTTTTTTTTCTCACTTTAATTTTTCCTCACTGTGGAAGGTGGTTGTCCTCGTTATCCATGAGTAATCAATTATACCCATAAAGATCCACTGTATTCAGTTTTTCTCAAAACTAACTATTTGATCCTTGATTTTTATAACAAATCTTAAAAAAAAAGACAAATTACATAACCTTTTCCACTTGTAATTTGTGTACAGTCCCTTATATGACAATAAAACCACTGGCTTCACCTTAGTGTATCAAAGCCTATATAGTGTCTCCCCATCACACTGCAGACTGCAGCTTGTGTAAAGGAACGTACAGACAGCATTTTGCTGTCTCTATGATGTGTGTGTACCATTTGCGGTGGAATGGACTTTTCCTTCCGAAGAATGAAGAGTGTCAATTCATGGCCGCAAACAGAGAGAGCACATATCCTCTCTAATGGCCTGGTTACTATGGAAACCAGGTTAGCGCTTGACAAAAATAAATACATAAATAAAAGCCCCTCGGGCTTCACTTTGCTCTTCGACTCGACTTCAAAATAAACCTTGATTGCATTTTGTGCACTCTGAGAAACACCCTGATAATGTCGAGCCAAGCTCCGTTTTGGTGAGACTAGGCAGCATGAGCAAGAAACTTCAGGACATGAATCAAACAGAGATTGTATACCGGAACACGCAAAGTGGCAGCGGGGAGCGTAGAGCCACCGGTTGCTTGCTGCAGAGTTGGATGTGGTTCAGCTTGTGGGAAAGGGTAAGCATGCCACAACGTTTTTGGAGCGCCGGAGCTGTCACTGCATCCACGCAAGTCCCCCTGCTCACCTAAGCGGTTTTATTATTTCATTTTTTTAAATGTAATACCCGTCTTTCACACAGCGGTGCCTCACTTCCTTGCCCTTTGCACCTGGCCCCAAATCCTGCTGGAGGAGCGTTACAGTGAGATTGATTTAGCCTCTGAAATAGGGCTGCACGGTATGAGGAAAACGTGCGATATGCGATAATGTTGCCGAATATCGCGATAACGATATTGCGATAAATAAACAAATATAAGAGTGAACTCAGTTCTGCATTTTTGCTGCTTTCAGTATTCTGCGCTAGTACAGCAAACTGCTTGTTGAATTTTATAAAAATGAAAGGAAATCATTTCCAACGTTCTTTAATTCAACAAATGGAACACTGATTTGAATCTAAAAGGCGCCACTAAAAAGGACATTTACATTTTAAAAGAGAAGTTTTCTGATATTTTCCTTCAACTTACACAAAAAAAATGTCTTTGCGATATGCCACAGCCTTTTGCGATGTGTATATTGCGACAGTTGATATCACAATGCCGATAAAAAAAACCAATATATTCTATATAATCTATACTCTGAAGTATAGATTGTGAAAGAAAGAGTTTTCAGCATTAAAAAAAAGGAATCGAAAATACCCTTTGATTGATTGATTGATTGATTGACTGCAGGATAATGATAGTCCACTGTTTCATAGCGTGGGTGTGATCATTAATTGTGTGATAAACCCCGCGGTCAGTCTAGTAGTCTCACGCTGTCAGGTCCTGAGGGAGTGAATATGTTCACACAGCTCTGCCCCATTACCTATCTGTCTGGAGAGGAAGAACAATAGCTTTTCAATCAATCACTCTCTTACGTTTCACGAGTCTCTCTTTCCGTCCCACTATCTCTGCATCATTAGTTCTCTGCATACAGTTGGTCTCGCCTACTCAACACTAGAAGGTAAGAGAAGGAAATTAACACTTCTATTTTTGCAGTCATTATAAATGAAATGACTATGGCATGGCTTGGGTTCGCTCATTAACCTTATCAAACCGAACTAGACTGATGCCAGCTGCTGTGATTGTCATTAAAACCATCATAAGGTCAAAATATATATATATATATTTTTTAAATCACAATTTTTATTCTTTTTCTACCTTTATCAATTATTGCATCTGCCATACACACAAAGGTTACAAAAGTAATGTTGCAGCTGTGATGTGACTCATGTCTGCAAGAGGATTTTAAGGCAGGTTCACTTTATCAGGGTATATACAGAAATCCTGGAGGTAAATTCAATACCTTTTAATACCATTTTTAATGCCTTCTCAATATTTATTTAAAACCAACACGCCACTGAGTTGCAGGTTTATACGGCAACATGTTTGATTTATAAAACTACACCTTCTTGCCAATAGAACAATGCAGCTAGGGAAAGTCAACAGAATAGATTGCTTGCTTGCTTTAAAAAGCTCACAAATCCCTTCATTGGCGTTCAAAGAGTGGCGTTTGACCGCAGTGTACAGACACCACAGAACCTCCGCGTGCAGTGTTTGTGTGGCGCCCATCGTCACCCGGAGGTCTGCCGTAGGCGATGCTGTGGCCGTAACGTTGGTTTGGACGGTGGCACTGGTTTGCAGTGGTGTAGGCCTAACGGTAGCAGCAGCACAGAAACTGGAGATTGATAACTGTTCTCCGCGTATTCCAGATTTATGGCTGGTACATTGCATATGCGACCGAAGAGCGTTAACCCCCATCCAAGTTATACTGATTGGTTTTTTTTACAAACCGAACAGTAAGCCTGCCGGTCAGGCCCTCTAGCCATTTATAGGAAAATTTGCATTTGCCCATGTTTGTCTAGGTAGACTAGCTATTAGAGCTGTTAAGGAGCTTGACGTTCAGCAGCCACTAGTCATCCAGTTCAGCACACAAAATGTTTCATCCGCAGTTTTGCCGACCGGATACGGCAAAAGTTTAATCTACCTTCTTCATTATTCTGGTTGGTTGTAGCGCTATCCTATTGCGTGCAGAGGGAATTTGATTGATCAGGATTGAGCCTTGCCAATGGTGTGTTCCCAGACCCAACATCTTGATGTGGGTCTGGCTTGTCAGGCTAAGATAGGCTATCAGCCGATGCGGGATAAGATATAATATCACACAAACAAGATCAACTTAAATAGACATAATAAAACAAATGGACAACTCATAGTTTGCAAAAAAATTATTCAAAAAATAAATACCTCGTAAAATGGCGATTAATACCTTTTCATACCCTTTAATGGCCTTATTTTTTACTAATTTGATTTACTGCCTTTTAATACTTTTTAAAACCCTGCGGACACCCTGCTTTATGCAAAGATACAGATGTGAAAGAGACAGGTGCATGCAGATGTTCTACAGTAAAAACAACAGGAAGTTGTTTACTATGGTTTGGCCCACTCATTTGGCCCGTTTACCAACATGGTCAGCAGTTAGCGCTGCAGCAGAGGCTGTGACGCACATCTCATGGAGGCTGTTAAGGTGCTTTAAAAACCCTTATCACCCGATAGTAATTTATGTCAGAAATCACACTCCTTCTCTGAGTCATAACTCCTCAATTGGGACCTCATTATCCCTGATTTATTGTGAATAAACATCCATAAATCTGCTTAGGAATATAAAAAAAATATGTATCTTACAAACCTAGAACTTGCCTGAGAATCATCACGTTTTCAAGATTCCTTCAGTTTTAAATGAATCCAGCGGTAATTATCCATACATTCATACAAACATTGCAAACAGGAACAGCTAATACCTAATTCGGCATACTTTTAATGGTGCCAATTTGCCAAAATGTAAAGGAATATACATGCTAAAACAACGTGGCCCACAGCATAATTAGCTGCATTTATAGCAACATATACTTCCTGCTTCCATCCCCAAAGCTTTATGGTTCCAAAAGGTTTAGCATGATTATCTACCAAATAGAAGTAAGACAAAGAATTATCTTGATTTTGTCTGGGCGGGCACAGTGTCAAAGCTAAAAATAAATAAATAAATTATATATATATATATATATATAGCTTGTCAATACCTTGAAGGGTGCTGTTGCAGTGAAAAAAAATAAAACAAGCCAAAGTTACACACTCCAATACACATTTCCAACCTGTCAAGGCATTTTGTTTTGAAAGATTGTCACCATGGGCGTTTGTATTTTGGTTCCACAGAGCAGGATCTGCTTCAATTTGCCATGACAGCGGATGAAGACTCTGCGAGCGACAGTCCAGTCAAGATGAAGCTTTGTGGGGAGCTGTGTGAAATGTCAGATGACATAGAGAGGCCAGGGCTGTGGACAGCTGAGAAATCCTCCTCAGGCGGAAATCCTCCAGACTTGAAATCCTGTCCACCGCTTGGCTAAGCTATAATTTCTTCTTAGTGGACGCTCCATTTAGTTTGAATCTTTAACAAGAAAGCTCTTAATTTGTTGGGGGGAAAGGTGGTAAATGTTCTTCTTTTTATACCCCTTTTGCTCAACTACGAATAGTTTAGACATAAAAGCAGTAAAAGTTTGTCATACGACTATTAATGTGAGTTATTTAAGACCATTTGACATCAAAAAACGGAGGTGGAATTATACTTATACTTCACTATATTTTAGAGGCAAATATTGTACTTTTTAACTACTGCAAGGAGCCATTCTGCTGCAAAATAAGTACTTCTACTTACTACGTGGTGGAAGACAAAATCATATCCTTTACTTAACCTCGCAGTTTTCCTTGGATTAGGGTGCCACCTAAATCATGGTTGCAGCTGCCTTCGTGGTCCTGCCCCGCCCGCACCCTACTACGCCCTGCTATGCCCTACTACGCCCTGCTACGCCCTGAACTGCTACAACTATTATTTCTAGTCATAGTTCCATTATCTTTATTGTTACTATAATTGCCACTGTTTAGCATACCCCCAACCGGCACCGGCAGATGCCCCCCCCACCAAGAGCCTGGGTCTGTCCGAAGTTTCTGCCTAAAACTCGCCACTGTTGCACTAAATGCTTGCTCTTGGGGGAATTGTTGGGTCTTTGTAAATTATATATATCTGTAAAGTGTCTTGAGATAACTCGTTATGATTTGATACTATTGAACTATTGAATACAATTGAACTTAAGTAAAAAAAATACCCCATACAACAATGTTACATTTATTAAAAATGCATAAGTAAAGTACTAATAGCGAAATGTACTGTAAAGTATCAAAAGTATAAGGAAGAAAAAGGTCTCTTGTAAACAACACATTATTATATATGACATTATTTGATTGATGATACTGATGCATCAATTCATACTGTAAGTAGCATTTTACCGTTTTAGCTGGTTGAGCTAGTTTTAACTACATGCTTTATAATACAGTTAGGTAGTTCAGTGGTTTCCAAACCTAGGGGTCGGGCCCTTCCAAAGGGTCACAAGATAAATCTGAGGGGTCGTGAGATAATCAATGTGGCAGAAAGAGGAAAAAACTTCCGATAGTTCTGATACACAAATGTCTATACATTTTTTGGGATATTCTCAAATATTGGATAATTTTACCTATTTGGGTCACAAACAGTAATTTAAATGAAACCACCTGAGAGATTTAGAGGGGGAATGCAAACAACTCATAGACCATATCTGAAACATGACCAGGGACCTCGACTAGACCGTGCTATTTTGTATGACGTCATAAGCGAGAAATGTGGGGAACTACTGGTTTAAACTTTACAATGTGTTGTATTTTTTAAGCTTATTATGTGTTTATCTATCTTTTTATGAACATGTTTATCATATCTTCAAACTAACTAGTTACTAATGCTGTCAGTTAAATGTAGTGAAGTAAAAAAGTACAATAGTTGTATACTTTTTAATTTGCGTAAGATTTTGAACGCAGGACTTTGACTTGTCAAGTCAAAGTAATAATAATCCAGTGATTGTTATTCCACCGTGTACTTTTTCTTAACTAAAGCATCTGAATACTTATTCACGTTATCTGATACATTCCATCTAAATAATCAATCACGTGTATTCTCTACAAACCTAACCCCATCTGCAGGTTTCAGCGCTTGTATATGCTCATAGTTTGCTGAGGTGAGAAAAGGTTGAGCTGGGTAAATATTAGAAAAGAGCTAATTCAATGAGGCTTGAAGCAGCGTCCTGCTACCTCTGAAGTGTTATCTGGAAATGGGAAATCAGGGATCCTCTGAAAGGCCACAGAGACGCTCCTCAGCGTGAGTTATTGTAGATAAATCAGAGCAATCAGGGCGTGTGGGAAAGAAAACTCTCAGCAAAATTGAGAGCAATTGAATTCCATCCTGGCCGGAAAGCGTGGGAAAATATTCCAAATATCAGGTGGAGGCATGTAATTACTTCAAATCAAGAAAGGAGCGAAAAGGCACAAAAGGCAAAAAAAAAGCAAGAGCTACAGCACTGCATGTTTTCTGTGATTGTTCTTTTTCACATGGGTCCCTGTGAATCCCTGCAGAGTGCTTGTCAGCATTTGTGGTCATCTCCAAGTCTTTGTACGCTGCTTGTTCCCCAGGAAGCATATTTAAAATGCTGGAAAATAAATGAGTTTGACTGTGCCAGGCTCTCCTTTTATCCGTTTCATAGTTAAAATCCATCAGGAAGGCGTCTGACACCTTGGTTCTATTCCCATTAGTATCTTTTTCAAAGATTATATTGTTTTGTTTTGATCATTTGTCAGACTATAATTGCTTTTACCTCCAATTTCATAGGAAATTATCTTTGTATATGTACTGTATATGTGCGTGAGTGCAAACCATACCCAATTTGAATTCTGTTTACATTAATATGCTTTCCTTATCCCTTGGCTGAACTGAAGATTAATGGAGGTTACTTTAATATTTATGACGCACATCTCCCGGTGAACTTGGCTCGCTGTCCTTAGTCGTCTATAAAAACCACAGATATAGCACCAGAGGTATCATGTCCTAATAGACCTTCTCTCTCTCTCTATTTCTCTCTCTCTCTCCCCCCCCCTCTCACCCTTGTAATCACCATCTGTTTGTCCATATTGTGTGACCCTCTGTTTCTGGTCCCCGCGGCTCACCACCAGACGCTTCTTTTGGCCTCTTGCTCGGTGTGTTTGTGGTCTGCGGCCTGGCTCTACTGGGCCTTCTTACATTCGTCTCCTGGAAGCTGTGCTGTGTGCCTTGGCGAACTAAGGCCCATTTCCCCGGTCCATCCCCCACCCCGGCCTGCGACCCAGAGGACTGCCTGCTCCAGCCGCCTCTCCTTCTGCCCAGCCCCCAGCAGCCAGCGGTCACCATGGCGACAGAGAAGGTGAAGGACCCCATGGGTTCTATGGGTTTCCTGGAGACGGCAGTGAAGATAAGCCATACATCTCCTGACATCCCCGCCGATGTGCAGCTCTCCATGAGGGAGCACTTCCTGCGCCGCACGCAACGCATGCAGAGGCAAGCCACTGAGCCGGCTTCCTCCACTCGGTTAGTCATCTACTGTACACCATGTGTGTCTCACATGGTTACTCGTGTAAATATGCTTTGGGATACACACAGGCATGCATGCATGCATGCGCACACACACACACACACAGGCAGAGTTTAAGCGCAAAGGCATGCAGTATTAAAGTTCCATTTATCAAACGTGAAAAAGGGTGCGCACCATATTTATTTGATTGCCTACATCACTAATGAGGGTGGAAATGTTCTATGTAAGCAATTTGGTATCTACAAAGTTAATTATAATGAAAACCGTACTGTAGATTGTGTTGCCTCAGAGGCATCTCTTTCTAAGTCATAAGGCTAATTATATATGATGGCTTCTTCAGGAGAATTAATGGAATAGAGGGAAGAAGAAGAAAAGGTTTTGCTCTAGTAATACCAGCAGGACAGCATGTTTTCACCATGTTAATAAGTGGCCATTAGGACTCTATTCTGCTTATTATGCAGCTGGACTTTAAAAAGCACATCTTTTGGTCCTTGGTCTAAAGCAGCAAACATTTCCATTCCGGCTCCTGACACAGCAAACCACTGGTTACCGGGGGGCTTCCAACGTTACAGCTACATGATTGCTGGATATAAGCCAGACACTAGGTATTAAGTTGTAGCCTACATTCACCACTTATAAACGGAGGCAGAACATCCTTTTTTTAGAGATTATTCCTTCACAGCGCTGTGCAATGCGAGAAAATCTCAGAGCTGAACTGGGCAGACACAGCAGTTTTCATCAGACTTACCCACCCGTCTACTGCTAACTTACAACACATTACCGTCACCAAAATGTGAGAAGGGCCCAAAAAGATGCTAGAATGAATAGCTGTGGATGCGGGCCCATAGAGAATGCCTTTCTACAGGGCCCAGAATGTAGTGCTACGCCCCTGCCGTTAACTGTCAAGCCACTAAACCTGTATGGAAATTAACACCTCTGCTGGTTAATGATCATACGACACCTCTCTCTGCAGCGTTCTCTGTCAGGTAAATACAGTACTAAAATGTCTTCCTCTGATGTAGCCTACACTGTAAGTCAGTAGTAGGCTATACAATGGAGTTGCATCCAAACAAGGCACATTTTCAACGGGCACTATACTAGTGCATTTTAAAAAACAAAAAAACAATAGAAATACAGGCCACAGGCCACTAGTTATTTCCTTTCACACAGGAAATAACTCAACAAGCCGCTGACTGTTGCTTTCGATCAATTGCAACCCTAACAGAAGACATCAGGTGACATGAGGTCATACAATCCGTCACCCTTTGTCAGCACTACTTGTTTGAGGTAAGCTTGGTGTGTCAAGGCCCTTGCATTCAAAACCTCCCTGTTTTGAGTTTCCTTGCTCGTCTTCACTACAGCTCTTCAACACAAACCAGAAGCCATTCCCTGTCAGTCACTTTCTCTCTCTCTCTCTCTCTCTCTCTCTCTCTCTTTCCTGACCCTGCAGGCACAATTCATTCAAAAGACACCTGCCCAGGCAGATGCAATCAACCAGTCTAGACCTGGGAAATGACTATGTAGTGGACAATGACGAAAAGCCCACTAGCATCGGCCGCATCCAGCCAGAGCTCTACCAACAGAAGACCCTGGAATCGGATGATTCGTCCAAGAATGGCAGCAGCAAAAACTGCGGCAGGATTAACTTCTCTCTCAAGTACGACTACGAAAACGAGGCCCTCATGGTCAACATCCTCAAGGCAGCAGACCTACCTGCCAAGGACTTATGCGGCACATCTGACCCTTACGTGAAGGTCTACCTGCTGCCCGACCGCAAGAAGTTCCAGACTCGCGTCCACCGGAAGACGCTCAACCCCACGTTCGATGAGAGCTTCCAGTTTCCTGTGCCTTATGACGAGCTGGCGATCAGGAAGCTCCATATGAGCGTCTTTGACTTTGACCGGTTTTCAAGGCATGATATGATCGGGGAGGTGGTGCTGGACAACTTGTTTGAGACATCAGACCTCTCCAGGGAGACGAACATATGGAGGGACATCCAATATGCCACCAGTGTAAGAATCTATTGAATTTTTCTGTTTCTTCTAGATTTAGTATCAAATGACATACATGGCGTATAGAGACGCTTATATTGAATATGTCGCTCAGATACTGGTGAGTTCAAGTATACATTACAATCTATGTGAGTGTTTTCAACCAGGGTTATAGCTACTAATCAACACACAAAAGTCACTGGGAATTTTCTGAGGGGGGTGGGTAGAAAATAAAAAAATCCTTGATTATGCGGCACGTTTTCTTAAAAAATGCGATGGAATATGCGGGATATTTATGCAATTTTATGCAATGAAATTGCGGGAACTTGCAAAAACTGCGGTTTCATCATGGCTTCATCGCGGGGTTTGCAGCTTTTCGATGATGTTCACGTCGCGTAATTATGTCACTTCATAACGTTCCCATGGCAACAGGGGAAAATGGCTGCTCTTGTGTGAAGTAAACGCAACATTTTTCAACTTTCTGCTAAGATATATGTGACTTTTTTGCAACGAAAATGCGGGGATTATGAAATCATGCAAGCCCTGCATATTTTGCACGGAAATTGGCAATTTATGCGGCGAAAGTGTGGCGCATTTGAAAAAATATATAAATATATTATAACTATGCCGACTTTGGCTGAATTATGCAATCGCATAATCGCGTTTTTCTGGAGGGACTGATTATCAGAGATGTCACTGGACAAAACCGTTCAGAGGTTCCATGCTTACGTTCTGCGTGAGCTCCATGTCGTGGCCGGTCAATTCATCTACGTACAAGATTAATAAAAAAGAGCAGCGTCTGCCTGTGTGGAGGCTTACATTCCACAATTAAAACGTGTCGTTTTTTAAAGGAGGATTCCAGTACTTTTAGACTAAAATTGTTTATAAATTTGTGGCAGCGCAACAACCATTGCAAGCAGCGGTCTGATAGTTTGGTATTTTTTTTACACTGAAATTCAATTTGCCCCTCTGTGTGGTATTTTGATGCTTGGCGCACACTCTGTACATGTGAGAGGTTTATTGAAATATGGCAGCAACGCTGGCTTTTCGTGGAAAGTGGTCTTACACATTATGCTGAGAAAAGACATCACAGAACCAGCTCTGTTTCTGGCGCAATGTCGCTCTGTTATGTTACGTGTGGCAAGCGGCTCCTTATAAGTGTCTCGGCTACGGTCACTTTCAAACATAAAATGTTTGTGAAAGAAAAGCAGTAATGACTAAAGGAAAGATGTTAAAAGGCTAGCTGTGGGTGGGTTGTTTAGGGCTTACCTTGAGTTGGCATCAGTGGCTAGCTTAAGCTCAGGCGTGGAACGGCTAGCCCAAGCAGTGGTCTTCAGAGACTCCTTGTTCAGGTTTTGTCATATGTGGTTTGTCCAAACAGCAAAAGACAGACTGGTGCAGGCACTCAGTCCAAGAGTAGCTCAACGTAGCTTCCAGCTAGCCAAAAGAACAGAGGAAATTGACAACGTGAGTTTGTCGTCATTTGTTAAAGTGCTCATATTATGCTCATTTTCAGGTTCATAATTGTATTTAGAGGTTGAACCAGAATAGTTTATGTGGTTTAATTTTCAGAAAACACCATATATTTGATGTACTGCACATTGCTGTAGCTCTTCTTTTCACCCTGTGTGTTGAGCTCTCTGTTTTAGCTACAGAGTGAGACATCGCGCTTCTGTTCCATCTTTGATGGGAGTCGCACATGCTCAGTAGCTAGGTAAGGACTGCTAGCTAGACAGTTGCAGAGTATGAGGGCGTGCCATGCTAGCAGGTAGGCGAGCATTATAACGTGCATTACAAAGTGACGCACGTTTGTCACAGAAATAAAGGCTGGACTACAATAGAGCTGTTTGGAGCAAAGTCCCTTTGGGGTG
This sequence comes from Sander vitreus, assembly GCF_031162955.1. Classification (NCBI taxonomy): domain Eukaryota; kingdom Metazoa; phylum Chordata; class Actinopteri; order Perciformes; family Percidae; genus Sander; species Sander vitreus. The sequence goes on along the minus strand of NC_135861.1, from coordinate 27,954,584 downwards.
GACTTTGGACTTTTTCATTAAAAGCTATAACGTGCACAAAAAGATATATAACAAAATAAAGGAAAGGGATGAAGCCAAAAAGGATCATATTAGCACTTTAAGCAGTTGTTGTCATGCTTTATTGTGATTGGCCCAGCCGTTTCAGAGAAATGAGACCATAAAGACAGAGCGCACCGCTTCATACTCAGAAAGCTATGCCCAGAGGGGGGAAAAAAAGCTTTCCGCTCTCCATTGACTTTTTATTGCGTGAAGGTGCCTCGTCGCCAATTCCGTCTGCTAGCAGACAACAGAAAAATGCCTGTAAGCTGATGTGTGGTATATGAACTACCAACAATGTATAAAACTATAAGTTTTTTAGTTTTTGTACTCTGTCAAACCAAAAAACTGAGCTTTTATGAAGACAAAAGTGGATACGGAAGTGAGGAATCCGCAGGGACAATGGGGAGACTGTGGGATCCTGACACTAACCTAACGTTATGCCATTCATAAAAGCTAGTGTTTTTGGGCGGGCAGCTTACAAAAACTTAATTTATGGATTCTTTACATTGTTGGTAGTGTATATCACCACACAGCAGCTTTGAGGCATTTTTCTGTTGTTTGCTAGCAGACTGAATTGACAATGAGGAACCTTCACGCAATACAAAGTCAATGGAGAGTGGCGAGCCGTTTCCCCCTCCGGTGGGGGCGGGTCTTTAATATGCTCTCTCTCTATAGATGTGACTGGCTGAGAGTGTATTTATTAATCATCACACTCTCCGATCTATATTTAACTTGCTCACATGCTGGGTGTTGCCCTTGTGCTGATATAACAGGGCCCAAAATGTAAATTTTTTTTTACTACTTTTAGGCCAGTAACTAAATGTTCAACTCTTCATGGAGGGAATTAAAATTGCAAAAACTGTAAACTTAATTAAAATTGTAGAATGCAATACCAATCAACCTTTTAAGTGTCTGGCCAACATTTTCTGAAGGGGGTAAAGGGTGCGTTGAGGAAATTCAAATCCTGGCTACAGCCCTGTAATATGAATAAAATGACTAGACATGCATTGAAACAGCAAACGAATTGTCAAAAATGGATACATGATTCCTCATTTTATTCTACAAAACATAATTGTCACTTATTAAAATACATAAAAGGGACTGGCTGCAGTCACAAAAGGATATGTCTGACTCACAGCTCACTCATGCAATTATTTTTCTGTTGGCTTTGTTACTTGGGGACGATGTCCAGGGGCCATTTTCAGAAACAAAGTGTTCCTCGTCTCTGGCACCTTAGAGCCCTCATCACTTTATCACCTCCACAGAAACCTTATGTCTGAGTTTCCTCTCCTCTCCGGTTGTTGAACTTGAGCATCTTCCAAGGGTTGTTCAATAATCTCAATGTTATTGCTTAGGAGGCAGAAAAGCAGACAGCCTTCTTGGCACACAAACTTTATCGAACCGCCAAATGATTTTATGTGTGAATATCCCTTGCTCACATTAAGTTCAAGATTGGCATCATAAAGAATGTATAGATGGTGGGGTTCAGTAGCAACAAAAAAACTAAGTGTAGTGGGATGTGGTGTCTTGTGTACGATAAAGACGCTACTTTAAAATCATTGATAACCTCTTAATGAGTGGAAGAGACACCAATATTTAGCAGAGGGAGGAAGAGTGAGCAGCTTTTCTCAGTTCATAGATCAAGGCGGGATAAACATCAATAACACCAACTTTAGCAGCATTACTAAGATAAACAGTCTGGGGAAAAGAGCAGAAGGCTACATTATTGACTATTTCTCATGTGTGTTTGATCAGAGAAAACTATTTCGGGAAGGTTTTTACTTACTAATCAGTGGCATTGATGAAGAAGTCTCTTTTTTACCAAGTGGAAGGGATTAAAATCCAGGCGTAATGATTCTTTGTAATGAGGCACTTGTACTATATAATAAATAAAGCAATTAAGATGTAAAAGTCAATGAGTAATAAGTCATTGACGACAGCCATGCTCGCAGCTCTGTGAGCAAGGTGAGAGCTAAATGATGTTTAACAAACTAATGTTTACAATCTTAGTTTAGCATGTTAGCATCGTGTCAACATCTGTTGCAAAGTTGCATCATACCCGCGTTGTTATGGATCCCATGTAGCTTCTAGGCAAGTCCCGCCCTATGATGCAGCTCGATTGGTTGGGGTTAGGCATTGACCTTGAGTGGTTAAGGTTAGGATAGCCGATTGGTCAGGGGATAGGACCTGAACAGATCCGGTTACGTTACCTTGCGTAAGCATGGACGCCTGGCCAATAGTAGTGTGTGAATGCTATTGAAGGGCGGGTCTTGCCTAGAAGTTGCGTGGCTTCCATGATAACGCATTATGCCCAGAGTTGAGACAAAGTGAAATTTGGACTTGATGGTGGCACTAGATCAAAAGCCAGGAGATCGCCAAAGTTATTACAATTCATCCAGAGGGGGTACATGAATGTTTGTACAAGATTTTGTGACAATACATCTAATAGTTGTCGAGACATTTCACTAAAAACTACAAAAGATCACCGTCTCACTGTAGTTCAGTGTGTTAGCATGCTAACATATAGGCTAATTATCACTAAACTCAAAGAATAGCTCAGGCTGATGGCGATGAACTTTTGCCAGCAATCAAGTCATCATCAAGCCAAAGTATCGGATTTAATTCATTTCAAACAAACACAGGATTTTCACCCAGGAGACCAGGGTTCCAGTCCTGTTTAGAAAAAAAAATAACTTTTACTTCACGGAACAAATGGAACTAATGTACATCACGTACTGCATCACATGCGTAACCGGAAGTGAAGTAATGTAACACATTGCCATAATTTTAACCCAAACTCCATCGTTTTCTGAACTTAACTATGTAGTTTTGGTGCCTAAACATAGCCAAGTAGTTTTTGTGCCTAAACCTAACCAAACGGTGACCGTTTCACAACGTTAACGACGTGTTTAAAACTGCGACCATTACATTCTGTGGTTTAGATATGAGGACAGAAATTGCTCCTGCGGGTCGTATTTCCTGCCACCTCTAGGGGCACTCATTTATGAAACGCTCCTATGGGTTGTTTTACAGGGTTGGGAATAAACAACCTACAGTATATCGTCATATGGTTTGGAGGACTTGTTGAATAATGGCGCTAGATTGAGATATAAGAGATCACCAAAACTTATTAGAATTCATCCTGAGAGGGACGTGATCGTCCCACGTACCAAATGTCAAGGCAATCCATCCAATAGCTGTTGAGATATTTCACTAAAAGCCAAATATTACAACATCATGGTGCCACCAGAGGAAGTCAGAGGATCACCAAAATTATTAGTATACATTGTCTTGGGACCACAAATGTTTTTGTACAAAATTTGGTGCCCATCCACCTGGCAACGTGACATCATGACTTCGCGTAAACATACACGGCACTTTCTAAAGCCAAATGGCGTGTTATCTGTACGCATTTTGAGCTATCCGCGTGTATGTCTATGCCGTATACAGTGGACGGGTTGGGTTTAAGACAAGAAGAGCAGCTTGGGTTTAGGGAAAGAAGAATGGGACGTTTGGGTTTACTAAAAGAAGAAAGCGATGGTTGGGTTTAGGAAACGTGACCGCGGGACACGATCCCCCGGTCTCCTGGGTGAAAGTCCTGTGTTGTTTGACCCATCCACCACCCCAACCAACTTCCCTATGCAGATTTTCGGGCTTTCATACTACTCGCTACGGCGTAAATTGACACGCAATCGCAAGGTAATGTAGGTCAACAGAGGCCAAACGGTGTTGATAAACATGCTACAAAGCGATTATGCGTCTTGATAACACGCCAAAATGGCATACGAATTGGCGTGTCATACATACGCCACTTATTGAGATCAGTCAGCATCTGGTAAATATTAAAACTATAGGAAATGTGAGGGGGTCACCAAAGTCTGTATGCTTTTTCTTCTAGGGATGGATCAATGTCTGTACAAAATGTCATTATACTATATATAATTATCTATGTTTCAGTCTGGACCAAAGTGGTGTATTGCTCTGACGACCAAACGACAGACTGCAACTTTGCCACTAGCGTGGCTAAATCATGATTAATGCAGTACAGATGATACTGACTGGCACCGAAAACAGCCGGTGTTTTTACAAGGACAAAGTGTCACTTCATGCTTTTACAACACTTGACAATTCTGCTGCGCACTCACATTGTGGCTGAACCTTTACACCCGTCAAAAGAAAATCCCTCACTTCCTCAGCAGAGAAAGCCAAATCACAGCAGTATGTGTAAAGAGACGTTAAGACTGCAGCACTTAGTCAGACGTGTTGGGATTTGCCAATCAGTGAGGTTCTCACCAAGCTCATTCAGTGATTAGGGGTCCGTGTGACCTTAATACTGTCTATAAGATGGGGCTTAGAACTCACATATAGGCAGATAACAGGACTTGTATTAGCTCATTAGGGACCACCATATTTTAGTAGGCAGGTTGTGCTTGTGTTAAAAGTAATTTGGAGTACAGAACACATTTTTACAAGAGGGATCTTGCTGATAGAAGTCTCTAAAATAAACTTTTTCTAAGACTCGATTATGTGGGTAATTTGGGTTACATTATGTTGAAGTACTGAGCTGTAAATTTGATTTCCTCTGGTTTTGTTTTAATTATCTGTCTTGAGTGATGATGATCATCTCGAAACATCAGATCAGAACCTATGTTTTTTTTTTTTGGATAATGTGATAAAAACTGCAATGATAATAATGAAATGTGCCTGTTTGACAAAAGAGTTGATCGGGAGGTCGGCCATCATTTTAGAATGAAAGCAAATTGTTTCAAGGAGATACTGACAGCTGAATAACCTCAAGGACTGGAAGTGAAGGCCAGCTGTTCAGCTTCCTTTTCTCACTTTAACAGCTCTATAACGTTGCTGGTGGTGAAAACAGATGGCACTTTTAACTTTATTTAACTATATGTTTTTGCCCACAGGTGCATCAAGGTGCATGTTTCTAGCTCCACCTTTTAGTATGGGATCAGTGTGCTAGGTACCTCAACAGACTCCAAAGAATAGGGTTGGGCATCGTTTGGATTTTAACAATTCTGATTCCAATTCCTTCCACTTGCTTCCTTTCGATTCCGGTTCTTATCAATTTTCGATTCCAATTCTTTGAGGGGTGGAGTTGAAACGGGTCACATGCCTATTTTCACAAATAAGAGGAACGTTTTATTTTAATTCAATGGTGGGTTGCAGTTTTACGGGGCTTTTTCAATGTAAAATAAAGTCACACTAGAGCGCTGCTTACTGTGCTCCAAGGCTGCAACACAACAAGCGCCTGGCCGCTACGGAAACCAAAACTTGCGCGTATTAAATTAGGAAGCAATGATCGGATTTGAAACCAAATCCTCTAAACGATTCCAAACAATTCTACTGGAATCGTAATTTTTGAAACGATTCCAAGTAGGAATCGGTTCTCGATGCCCAAGCCTAACAACGATATGGTTTGTGTGTTCCTAACCTTCTAATACGACCCACAGCAGAGTCCATGAAATAGAGCTCAACAGTGACCGCCCACTGTTTTTTCAGCTCTGTCTCCAGAAGTGTTTTTCCCCCTTCAATTGTTTCATTGACGTTTCTAAAATTGCTTATACATAGAGTTTTAAGTCTGGAACCAAGCCAACTAGCTACGAGATGAATAATGATTATAACACATTTGATTCGACCCAAAAAAACATTTTGAAAACGGCAAAAAAGGCAAAGGTACAAGACCGGTGTACAGAAACTATCATAGACTTCAATGGTAGAAGCTCGCTCTAGCCGTTCGCGGGTACGGTAAACGTTTCTATGGTAACAACGAGTTGGACCAATCAGAGATGTTGCCGTTACGCTTAGGATTGTGGGTAGTGTAGTTTTTCTCCATTAAATCGCAGATGAAACATGTTTTTCTTAAAACAAGGTTGATTTCATAGCTTCTACAGGAGCAGAAACCTTCGTTTCACAACCACGTAGCTCGGGGGTCAGTCTACCTCGGATGGTTTAGACATTATGGCTGATATTCTAAATCCTTATGCAGAAAATCAATGGGATTTTTACTTCCGGAGTCGGCTGTGGGCGCGACCTCACATTTAAACCAAAGTAAAGGTTGCAATTTTAAACACGTCTTTTAACGTTGTGAAACGGCCACAGTTTGATTATGTTTAGACACCAAGTTTAGAAAAAGGACGGGGCTTTGGTTAAAATCAGACGTCACTTCACTTCTGTTTACGCACGTGACGCTGAACTTGCCATTCGTAAATTAAAAAACAAACAAACAAAGAAATATCACGGTTGCATTTTGGTTATGTTTAGGTAGCAAAACTACTTAGTTAAGTTTAGAAAAAGATCGTGGTTTGGGTTTAAATCAGTTGTTACTTAATTTCCTAAAGGTTAAGACCGTAACGCTGAACGTGACGTCCGTTAAATAAAAATAAAAAAAACTCACTGTTTAATTTTAATTTCAAACGGGCGCTCCCGGGTGTTTGTTTGACCCATCCACCACCCCAACCTATCTCATTGCACAGAAATTTGGCACTCTTATATTTCATCACCGTTCTTCCTGCTTTGCTCCCGTCATAATTACTACAGCCACTAGAGGACGTCGCCACAATAAAACGTAAATATGGGTCCTAACTGCTGCTTGTACAAATGCCTTCTGGGAGCGTTTTCCAGGGTGAGGACAGTCTCCTAACAGAGGGTTAATAAAAAAAAAAAATTTAAAAACAGGATGTAATGGAGCGGTTCTATTAATACCATTTCCAACTTTGGACAATGGAAACGCCAAAATAACCATTCTTATGTATAACAAACGAAGTGAACCGGACAGCTTGTGGTAAAAAGGCTCAGGTTCCCTGTGGTGTAACGTTGGCTCTCTGGCAGCCTGCTAGCTGCTGTCAATCAACTCCACACACTGACAAAACCCTCCAGCCGGCTGAGACAAAATAGAACATTTCTGATATTTTCTAGGGCTGCAACTAACGATTATTTTAATAATCGATTAATCTGTTGATTATTTTTTCGATTAATCAATGAATCGGATAAAAAAACAAAAAAGCATTAATTTTAGGGCTGTCAATCGATTAAAAAATGTAATCTAATTAATTACATACTCTGTGATTAATTAATCGAAATTAATCGCATACATAATTAACGGTGCCTGAACCGATACTTTTTAAGAAAGTAAAAAAAGAAAAGAAAAGAACGGCTTGTTTAGTGCTAAGGCCATATGGTCAAAATTAAATGATTTAATAATAATGTATAACAATAACTTATTTCACTAGTAAATTGCTGTTGAACGACAAAAACAACAACCAGATAGGAAAAGGACATTTACAATAACTTCAAATGCACCACGAGGCTGTAGTTTACCAGTTTAAATGAACGCACCGTCTGTGTTGTTTTTCCGACGGCAGCTGCAGATTGTTACATCCCGGTGTTGAATCCTCTACAGTAAAACACAGTCAAACTTTACACCGTTTAGCGTTAGCTGTCAGCATTTTAACCGTGTTTAATCCAGCTACTAGCTAGCGGTAGGCTAACGTTAGCTGCTGTTGAGTATAGTGTTAACTAGCTAGCGGTAGGCTAACATTAGCTGCTGTCGAGTATAGTGTTAACTAGCTAGCGGTAGGCTAACGTTAGCTGCTGTTGAGTATTATGTTAACTAGCGTCACATGCAGCGGGGTTTGTGTTTCCTGTAACGTCTGTTGTCTCAGCAGAGAGAAGCGCAGACATATCAGTGGCACCAGATTTTCGTCTGTATGCAAACGTCAATATGGAATGGATTAATCTGCGTTAATTTTTTTAACGCGTTATTTTTTCTCAGATTAATTAATCGGAATTAACGCGTTATTTTGACAGCCCTAATTAATTTACATCAACTCAATACATACTTAGATACATACTTGTTGTTTTAGTTAATAGTTGTGTAAAGGGCAGATACAGACAACACACACACACACACACACAGACACACACGTTCACTTGAAGCTTATTCATTAAATTATTACCATCATTGTAGTAAGTGCAAGTTAAGTTCATTTGTACACCACATTTAAACACAGCTTAAGATGACCAAGTGCTATAAAAGAACTTTAAAATGAAATTAAAAAGTACAACACACACAAATATATTTGTCAACAATAACTGATACGGGACAAAGCACAGAATATATACATGACAATAGATTGAAAGATTTATGGGCCACAAAAGGCGAGTGAATAAAAACGTGTCTTTAGTCTTGCCTGCTTTACTACTGTTATTAAAGAGCTAACGTTAGCTTGTCATGCTTGTCAAGTTGGATAACGAGTAAATACTACACCAGCACCAGAAGAGCTACTGGAGGGACGTTATGTTCCTCACTTCAAAACGGAACAAAAGTAGGATTCTGTAGTGACTTCACCCTGCTGTTGAACTCCCTTCCTCCTCATCAAGGACTCCAACATGTTTACGTTTAAGGTGCTGAATCATCACCGTGGTGCGCCTGTGCCATGCCATGTCGCTTGTGCTTATCTTGCAATCAACACGTTTTCGATTTATTTTGTGTGAAATGCTCCCACACCTTGAAAGACTTAGGTCGTACTGATTTCTCTGCCTCCGCCATGTGTTTCAGAACAACGTTAAGGGTCTCTCTCCGTATTTCAACCCGGTCTCACGGCAGTTTGTGTAAATGTCACGTTATTTTTAATCTATTGATGCGTGTTCATGGGGACGTTTTTCTCGTGGTGGCCAGCACGAAATACCCTATGGGGAAAGGACGCCTCACACGCCGGGAGACGGCCGAAAAGGACGCCTCATATGCGGGGAGCTGGGCTGCATATTTCCTCTACTCCCGCTCTGCTCTTTTTTCTTTTCTTTCGCTCTGCACTGCTCCGCTCTGCTAAATTTATTTTTTTTATCTCCGTGACTGAGTGGCATATTGATACAACAAATCGATAATGAAATTCGTTGCCAACTTTTTTAATAATCGAATTTGATCGATTTCATCGATTTGTTGTTGCAGCCCTAATATTTTCCCAATAAAAAAATATGTTGACACTACTTTTGACTACAAAAAGTACATTAGGCTACTAAATGTGATTTCAACACCTCCAAAACTCTCTCTAAAATGAATGTTCCATCACGTTGAATCTCATGCGTTTAATCCGTACATAAACAGAAATGTAGAAACAGTTTGACTATTAGCCATGTTGCAACATCCACTTTCATTAACAGCTTCACAAAAGGTGGAATTGTTTGCAGAGAGTTACGAGACACAAATTAATGGCACAAACACTTGTGAATGAACTGTGAACTTATTGTCTCGTTATGACAGAGCTAACGACAGCAATAAAACCCTTCACAAAATCAAATGATGTCCAATCCTCTGCTACTTGCAGGTGTGACCAGGCTTTGAGATGTGCTGGTGTATTAAACTCTGGACAGAACCAGGCTAGCCATTTCACTCTTTATGCTAAGCTAAACTAAGCTGAGTCCATCGTCTCCATACTGTAGTCAACGCACAGAAATGAGAGTGGTGTCAGTCTCCGTGTCCCGATCACTGCAACAAAGCGTATTTTACCCAAAATGTCAAACTATTTCTTTGGACCTTATAATTTGTATTGTCCCGTGTTACAATACGACGACAAAAGCAACCTATTCTCTAAGCTGCACTGTGCTTTACAACAAATAGTATCCATTTGTTTTTCAACACAACGCACAATGCTCCTGCAGCCCTCCTGTGCCTGATCTAAAAAACAAAAGCTGCAGTTACCAAACAACAAACTCATAATGCAGTTCTTTTTCAAGCCAAAAATGCAAAATAGAGAAGTTGCATTATTTTGCATCATATTACCTCTTTTATACACCCCTGTGTAGTCTGTGCTCCAATTAGCTACTTTTCTAGTCCCAACCGTGAGAATCTGCTTTAATTACTTGTGGCAACAAGAGAGAGGTCACCATAATATCAAAATGACCATGTTTTCACAATTTCATGATAGAGGTATTAACAGATATAACACAGTAGAACACGTTAAAGTACACGGCTTTAGCTGTTACAAAAAGCAGACTGTAAACTAAATATAGTATTGATCCCAGAAACAGAGGTTTGAAAGGGGGAACTGTGTTTTGAGGGCTACACCCTGAAGAAGGCCGCTTTGTGCCAATGGGTGGGTTAGTGGGTTCTATTTTTAATGTAAGATTTCGAAATGAAATAGTCATTTAAATAAAGGCTTTTTGTAATTTTTCCACAAGAAGAGTGACTTGGACCTTTTTTCTCTTTTGAGGCTTGAGGTACTTGAGTTATTTTGCACATTACGTATTGCAAAGTAAACTCTTATTTGGTCTTGTGTTCTGAATGACACGAGTACTTACGCCCCTCCTGAAACCTAAACTTGCTTAGCTGACCTTTGAATATATATTATTATATATTATATATATTTATTTTAAGGGGAATTCAAAAAGTTCAAACAGGAAAAGTATTAAGGGAAATTCTTACAGTTCAAGGTGTTTTCACTGTTGTAAATGCAACATCTTTCCAAAAGTCAATGAGAAATCGTGTTAAACAATCGGGATTTCTGTATTGACTGAAATAACTGCGATTAGGATTTTTTTTTACATAAATCGAGCAGCCCTAGTTTGAATGCAGTACTTTCACTGAGAGTATTTCTACACTGTAGCATTGCTACTTTCTCTTAAGTAAAAGATCCGAGTACTTCTTCCACCACTGCCTCGCTTCACTGACTGCGTGCTACAGCGGTTACAAAGAGCAGACCATAAACCAAATATAGTTGTATCACCGTAAACAGACTGTGAGGACGAGACACTTAATGCACATGACTCTGGATCCAAGCATCTGCGTTAAATGTAAGTGTGAACAACATGACATCATGACTTCGCGTAAACATACACGCCACTTTCTAAAGCCAAGTGCTGTGTTATCTGTACGCATTTTGAGCGCCGTATACAGCGGACGGGTTGGGTTTAGGAAAAGAAGAACGGGGTTGGATTTAGTAAAAGAAGAAAGCGACGGTTGAGTTTAGGAAACGTGACACGCGAGACACGATCCCCGCTCTCCTGGGTGAAAGTCCTGTGTTGTTTGACCAACCTCCATGCACGGATTTTCGCCCTTTCATACTACTCGCTACGGCGTAAATTCACACGCAATCGCAAGGTAATGTAAGTCAACGTAAATTCACACGCAATCGCAAGGTAATGTAAGTCAACGTAAATTCACACGCAATCGCAAGGTAATGTAAGTCAACGGAGGCCAAACGGCGTTGATAAACACGCTAAAAAGCGAGTATGCGCCTTGATAACACGCCAATAATGGCATACGAATTGGCGTGGCATACATACGCCACTTCATGAGATCAGTCTGGTGTGAAACTGAAAGAGATTTTTTTTTTGCTTGTGTGTGTGTGTGTGTGTGTGTGTGTGTGTGTGTGTGTTTTTCTCCACAGGAAAGTGTTGACCTGGGGGAGATCATGTTCTCACTCTGCTACCTGCCCACCGCAGGCAGACTCACACTTACTGTCATCAAGTGCAGGAACCTCAAGGCCATGGACATCACTGGGTACTCAGGTGTGTATGCGGCCGGGGCCCGTTTGTGTGATTCACTTACAGCTGCAGTGGCTCGACATGAATGATCCCCTCTTTGACTATCCAATTGTAAGCGTGTCAGATAAATTGAACAAACAGCAGAGAGCTGCCTCCACAGCTGCGTTCTGTTTATTTCAGCAGTTATTAATATTCAACACTTGCAATATTAAGATATTGTCAGCAAATAGTTGCAGGTGGTCGGTTCATTGTAACGGACTGCCGTTCCACTTTAACATTCCACTTTTCCCTACAATACTGTTATGACTTGCAAAATGTGACATTTATTGTGCATGAAATGCCAGGGTTCAGGTGTAATTTTGGGGTGAATGTGGCTTTTTTTTTTTTTCTCCTCCCATGTTTTATGACATTTCACGATTTCAATGCGAATCCCAATTGCAATCCCTTGAGTTTTTACTGTAGGGCGGTTTAGCTGTCTGCCATTGTTTCAATCTGTGCATCGGAAACCCGTAGCTATCACATTCTGCCTTCGGGCAAATCAGGCCGCAAAGCAAGCACTCTCGTTTGCTGTTTATAGATTTAGGGCAGCTCACTTCTGACTAAAAACGTGGCATAATGGATCACACGAGGCGATTCGCTACTGACAAATGAAGATTGAAATCAGCATTCATCGGGAAGCGTTCTCAGTCATGCTTTTTAAGCTATCTATAGCCTTTCATGCTTGAAGTTTACACAAGCCACTGACTCATCTACTTCTATGCACGTTACCGATGCCAGGGCCTCCAGGGTTGCTTTCATGCTTAAGTAGAAAAAACACACGCACTGATGGCCCTGTCTTCACGGACGTCTTTGAAGATGTTTCGGCAGTCAAGGAAAACATTTGTGAAAGCTCTGTTCTTTCATAATCCCAGAAGCTGGATCTTCATCCTAATTATTGCTCTGGCAGTTTCCTACGAGAAATGGATAACTTGAAACATGATGAGGTTTTTTAATTATCAGCACTTTGAGTTTTAGACAAAGTCACATCTCCGTCTCCTTGTTCTTCCTCTCTCTCTCACCAATTAGATCCCTACGTCAAAGTGTCGCTCATATGTGGCGGGAGACGTTTGAAAAAGAAGAAGACGAGCATAAAGAAGAACACCCTGAATCCCAGCTACAATGAGGCCATCATCTTTGACATCCCGCCAGACAGCATGGACCACGTCAGCCTGCACATCTCCGTCATGGACTACGACTTGTACGTACAAACCAAACATCTCATTAGAAACCAACAGATCAGGACAATAAATAAAATGTGAAAATATAAGAAGTTACTCGACTCAAAAATGTGTTTTGCTTATCGTTACCTAACTTGGATGTTTTACCTTCACTGTGCAGAATGATGTTTGTGCAGAGAAGTCTGCTTTCAAGTCATCTGCTCAAGATGGAAATTTTCTCTTTGCTCACCGTTGAAGATGTGTCGATAAAAAAGCACGTCCTCGGGGCATCAAAACTAGTTTGGAGCCAATCATGGTCCAATATGCAATTTACAGTACACAAGACACATGAAACGTTGTTTAGCCCGGTAGCAAGTGTCTTTTTTTTTTTTTTGTAAGAGAGCCCGGCTGGAGCCAGTCCCATACTGACGGCAGCATTCATGTAGAGCCCAATAGTTTCCGTGGTAACAGAATCATGGACGGAACCGCGAAATTGAGAATTTAAAAAAGCTATAAAGACAGATTTCAGAGGGCTCTTCGTTAAGTCAGTACTAAAATCTAACTGGAGATTCAAAAATATGACACAGGTCTACCTCGTTTGGTCTGGACCTTTGGACTTTTCAGTTTGATCCGAACCAAAACCCCCCGGACCATGGTCCGGTTCGTTTATAGTGTGAAAGCATTGTTTGGATGGTTCAGACTGTCAGACCGAATACAGGAAGCTGTGGCAGGCTATCATTGTGTTATAAGACCGGGGAAGCTCCTTTAAGGAATAGCTCGGTGCTTAGTGTGTAGTCTACATGAGTGAGTGAGTGACGGTGAATGTGCTCAGAGCAGACAGCTGTCGACTGTCAGAGCTGAGAATACATCAGCAGTTTACTTGTTAAGTGGTTACTAAATGTACAGTGTAGGTTTCCGTTTGTCTCTGAATAAATGCTGCAGAAAGAAAGTTCCCGTGTCTTTGCTTGTCAACATCACAACAAAACAAAAAGAGCCGCGGCAGCTCGGGGAGACAGAGAAAGGATACGAGAGGACGGGGAAGCCCGTCTACAAACCAATCAATTACAGGTATCAGGAGACGCAGCTCACGTATGTGATGACAGCAGGACGTAGTTTTGTCACGTATAGATCTTTAGTGTGCTTGCATAACTGCAGTGTGAAAAAAACTTACCGGATTAAATGCAGAAACATTAAAGTGTCTTAGTCCAGTGTGTAACGTTTTTAATTGTTCATTATCAAAAATCTGTGTTGCCCGTTCACAAGCTTGTCCTTTTTTCAGGAATATTTACCACCACCATCAATTCCAAGTATTCCTTTTTGGCTTGAAATTTACATTTGCATTCGCATGAACTGGGGTAGACCCTCCATATTCATGCGCCATCTTGAAATACGTTAGCCGGTAAGGGACATACAGGACGTACTGCTCCTCCTTTCGCGTTTTCGCTGTCACATGATAAACTCACAGGTGCTGCTAATGCTGCTCAAGATCAAGAGACCGGCTTTTTGAAGCGTGAAGGCTACCGTAGCTGTAATACGTACTTTAAACTGCGTGGTGCGAGCGATGCGAGTTGATTGCGATATGTGATCTCAACGCTAGATGGGAGAAATTCCTACACATTGGACCTTTAACCTTGGTTCGGACTTTAAGGTGTGAAAGCCCCCTAGGTCTAAGTTTCCAACCCGAGCCGCCCCACTGTAACAGTAGTTTAAAAGAGTCCTAAAATGTTGTTACAAAATAATTCTCCCTTTGGCTTAGGCCTGGTGGGGGGGCAACTTAGGCCTGGTGGGCCACCAGGCTTGCAATATACTGGGGGAAACCCTGCAAGGGTAAAAACTTGAAATATCCAGCGTACACACACACTGAGAAAGGGCTTTTCAGTGACGTAGGAGACATCCACTGTTTTCCCTAGGTTTGTGGAAGACTTAGGTGCACGTATTGGGCGGGGGGGTTTATGGGTCCTCCCTCAAAAAAATGCAATGCTTTTTAATAATAAAAAAAAAAATAATAAAATGCCATTGGACATCATTTTTGGGCCATTGTTATTACCATATCTGTGTCTGAAACATTGGAAAAGCTAGAACAGGTAATAAATAAATAACACTCAAAAAGTTTAAAGACAAAACCTGCTAAAAGAAGTTCACTGGGGACCAACTACAACCATTAGATCAGAGAAAGCTGTTTTAGTTATATTCATTCGTCTAAGGTGGTGCCAGAAACGGCAAGGGTGCTGCGTCTAAGTATAACTAATATACTAATAACGGCAGGGAAAACCCTGACATCTTATATCTAATAGTTAAGCTTTTAAAATGAACAATATTAGGATTTTCATAGATTTGGGATTTTTTTCAGTGAGAAGGAATAGATGCAAGTTATTTTTGGGGTATAGGTTTAATTTAAATATGAATCTTTTTTTTTAATTACACTACAGTACCTTTACAGTATGTGAAGCTAGAATAGGGAAGGG
Source organism: Sander vitreus (assembly GCF_031162955.1). Classification (NCBI taxonomy): domain Eukaryota; kingdom Metazoa; phylum Chordata; class Actinopteri; order Perciformes; family Percidae; genus Sander; species Sander vitreus. Next base: position 27,939,388 of record NC_135861.1, on the reverse strand, counting down.
AATAAGTGGATGCAGTGCAGACAGCTGACAGAATGAGAACATGCACGTTAAAGGTCATACTGGTTTTTACTGTGTGGTATAAAAGGAGCAGGCACTATTTAGAAAGCTAGCCTCTTGTGTTTTCATTACCGTGTGCTCTTAATGCTATGATTATATCCGGTTGTGCTAATAATAGGGGCTTTCATTTACACTTCAGACATCGTTAATGGAGCAAATATTTCCTTCCTGAGATGAGTCAATTCAAGTGTCACAGAAGACTATTGGCTGCAGATTCACTGTATCAATCGACAGGACATCCAGAGGCAGATTTGTGTCTCCTTTTATTACCAAATGCTCTTCTTGCAATTAGAAAAAATAATGATGTATGATATGTCTTGTCAGGTTAAGTCACATGTATTTAAATACAGACTGTGTGTGTGTGTGTGTGTGTGTGTGTGTGTGTGTGTGTGTGTGTGTGTGTGTGTGTATGTGTGTGTCCACAGGGTAGGTCATAATGAGATCATTGGTGTGATGAGGGTTGGATGCCATGCCGAGGGACTTGGCAGGGACCACTGGAACGAAATGTTGGCTTATCCACGCAAGCCCATTGCACACTGGCACCCCCTGCTGGAGTCCAAGAAGTCTGACAAAGAGGTAGGTTTGGGACTGGAGTCATTTTTAAAAAAGGAGTATTATGTCCGTGGTCATCATGTAAGGTGAACTACTATCAGAGTCTTAGGTGGTCATTTTTTAGAAAGTTGAATCAAACTGGGTTGTTTGTTTGTTTGTTTGTTTTTTGGGGGGGGGGCGCAAACGGGAAGAGACATAAGGCAACAAAGATATTGCATGTGATGAAAAGGGACAGGTGCATGGTGGTAACGTTAGTTAGTTTTGTTAGTTTGGGCGCTTACCGACAACGTTAACAGTTGCAGCAGCAATGGCCGACAACAGCTCAAGGAGGAAATTAGCTAGGATAACGTTAGCCTGCAATTGCGTCAAAAACCGGACCCTTTCGACTCGTAACAAAATCAAATAAAAAAATAAAAAAGTAACTAAGTCAATTCAGAACACACAGACATGATATAGCCTACATATTTATGATATAGCCTACATATTTTTTAAGTTAGTGTGACTTACTGTTTCTGAAGATATCTCTCCGATGTCCATGGCCCGTTAACGTCCATAAATCCGCGTAGAACTCAAATAAAAGACGCTCATAAATCCAGAACTTCATCCCGTTTTTAAGTTTTCCTCAATATCAAACTATCTAGTGATAGTTGCCGTCCATGAGTAAATTGCAGACAAGAATTGCTAATAGCTAATTCGGCATACTTTTAATGGTGCAAATTGTCCATAATGTAAACACAGACTATAGCTATATGTTATAAAAAAAAAACGTGGCTCAATTTATGAATCCATGGGATGGCAAACTTTGTACTTCCTGTTTACCTCTCCCGAAGGATTATGGGGATTCAATGAAGTTCCAACCAAATAACAGCAAGGCAAAACAAAAATAAGAATGACAAAATACATTAATATTAACTTATTTGGTGCTGTAGTTCAATAGCCTGTTTTGTTAAGGCTCAGAATGTCTCATCAACAGTGTTCTTATATTTTATTGTATTTTGTTTATTATATATTTTTGAAACACATGATCATTTGATATATAAATATTGAAATAAAAACCAATATATATATATATATATATGTGTATATATATATGTGTGTGTATATATATATATATATATATATATATATATATATAGACAGGTTTTGTTGTTTTTGTTATTTCAATATTGTAAAGACCCAAGACTGAGATGCTAAAAACATTGTGTCTGTGTTTTTAATGAGATTGTAAAGCAGGTCTGATAAATAATTAGTAAGTCTGCGTTCTTTGAATGAGAGCTTTCAGTCTCTTTTATTATCATGTATATTCTTGTTTTCCTGGCACCCAACCTAAAACCCACATTATTCTTATAGTCCTGGAACACCTTTTCACAGATATTTGCCCTGTGTTGAAAGTGACCCGAGAGTGACAGTGCTACAGCATTATGTGTCCCATAATCATTTCCCTGTGTCTGTGTGTCCTGCAGTGGAAGGCGAGGACAGCCAGCTTTGACAGCCAAGGTTCCTGCCCCTCGCCCAGGCCCCCTGCTAGTCCCTGAGCAGAGCCACCTGTGACCCAGCAGCCCAGAAGGGGGTTTCCTCCCTCTTGCTGATCCACTTCCTGTCTGTCTGATCGGGGAGAAACACAACCCCTCTCTCTCTCTCTCTCTCTCTCTCTCTCTCTCTCTCTCTCTCTCTCTCTCTCTCACTGTTCCTCCCTTCCTCAAGTCTAGTCCCAGACCACTCCCAAGAACTGATCTAGGACCACCGTCAAGTCAGTTAGTTGTGTGAAGCGTCAGTCTGTTCAGGTGTTAGGGTTTGAAATGTGGGTGTTGGTGGTGACCCAGAGCTGCCCTCGGTGTCCTAAGAAGAGATTGGCTGGACACCCATGCTGCAGAAATGTAATATTGAGCGTTCCGAGCTGAGGTGAATGGGTGTCCTCACATGGAGACTTTCCAGACGCTGAAGATTTAGCTTTGTGCTGCAGAAACTCTAATAAAAAAAATAAAAAAAAAAATAAAAAACTCTGATGTTGGATATTTCTCCAGGAGAGCAGCGGACGTTTAACAGTGGAGGACACGTCCGGGGTTAGAAAAAGAGACTTCAACTGGATCTGAAGCAATTTCCAAACTCTCCAGCTCTCTCTCGCTCTCTCATTGAATTTTACAGTGCTGTATTAGCATAAAACCATATTAAACTGTAGCATTTTGGAACTATTAGATGTAAAACTGCTCCATCCACCATTATTGTTTGTGAATAGCAGAAACTGAAATTAGTTTCAAAGCTCCAGCTGAGTTCACTGTACTTTCAGTTTCATCAACAACATAAGCAATTATCAGATCTGCAGCTTGTTGAGGAGAGGTTGGATCAGGCTCAAACTAAAATATTCTCAGCATGGCAATTTGCAGCTTTAGTGTGTTTTCCCTGAGCAGCCAAGACGAGAAGTGTCATGTAATGAAGGAGATTACTGGTATTCACACGGGAGTGTTGTTCTTTTTTAAATTATTGTTGCAAAAAGTAGAAGGTGAAATTACCAGACAAAGGCACAACTAGCTTATATAACTTCAAGAAAAGATACACAGATGTTGACAGAAACCGTCTTTGTGTAAAATGGAGCTCTGGAGGTTTCAGAGTACTTACGAGCACACTTTACATAACCTTACCTCCTTCTCTGTTTGGTGTTTGCTTTTGAGAAATCACCCTTTTCTTCCGAATGAAAACTCAAACAAACGCAAAACATGTTTTCCTTCAGACAGACACTGTTCAAAAGCTCTTCTTTGTCTCCTCTTGTCTCTTTTTTTTTTCCTGAACAGGTTTTTGGTGGATGTGTATAGTTTCATGTACAGCCGTCTGCCGGTTACCGTATATACGTTTAGTTTTTCTAAGCAAAAAAAAAAAAAAGAAAAGCAGAAAAGATATAATTATAGGTAAAGATTGAAAGAAAATACTGACATTTTGAATATATGTAGCTTTGTTGGTGGTGATGATTGAGAAACATCTAAACTCTTAAAAAAAAAAACATATTTTAAATAAAGGTGAACATATTCGTCTTCTGAATTTAGAAACACGCAACTTTCTTGTTGTTTATCCTGTCATTAGTCATACTGTTGTACAGGGAGACTGTGTATTTGAATTTGCCATCCAGATGCTTGGTAATGGAAGATATTCGATGTGATTAAGCAAAAGACTGCTGCAGCACCACTGTTGTATCAGGTGGTTTCTTTGCACCAGTTCCATTCCTTTAATGGATCCCTGCATATTATTAGCTCTTTTTTTCCCCCTTCAAGTTTTTTCATATAAGATGCACAAAATTTCAGTTAAAGCCTGGGTTGCTGTGCTCCAAAGAATAACAGTAATGCACCAATTGCTTTTAATTAAACCTATTACATAATGGAGGTTCCATATATCTTTATGATGAGAAATAAAACATAACAATTTGGTTGCTATTTACGTGATCTTCCTCCAGTTTACCCTCCAGTAGTAGTAGTTTCTTTTTGCTGTTAATTGGCATTCGGAGTCAGTGTGATATCAGGCAGGAAAACTGAGAGGAAACATTTACAGATTCTAGTTAGTGCGGCTTGTACACATCATGTCTTTTATCGATATGGGGAACATTTACTGAATAGCATCCGTATTATCTCAACAGCAGCCCACAGCAACTCAAATCTGATATGTGACAAAAGGTTCCTGGCCATGACTCAGACCGATCTAGACTTCTGGTGCCTCATTCAGCGACAGAGGACGAGTGATACTACGGCTCAAACTACTGTACGACAAACATTTTATACATCACAGAGTGTGTGAAATTGGCGGCCAGACATGGACTGATGTATTCAGCAGACCCAGCCCGATCTGTTTTAGCCATTTCCTTCATGGGTATACGTTCTCCCAGAGCGAGCGAGTTAGTACCTCAGTGTGTGTGTGTGTGTGTGTGTGTGTGTGTGTGTGTGTGTGTGTGTGTGTGTGTGTGTGTGTGCGTGTGTGTGTGTAAGGTTGAGATGGGGGAGGGGTTGCGGGAGCAGCTGTTGGGCGGACAGGTCAACGTCTAGAGAGCAGTGGCAGTTCTCGAATTGGCACTTGTTACAGCGAGAATGAGTCAGTGCATTATCGTTCATGCTTGATGTAATCCTTCACAGTGTCGACACCCCCTCCTCCACGGATGTGACAGTTTGAAATTTGCTCTCATTCATGGTTTGTTTTAATGGTGAAATTCCTCTCTAATGGCATTATTCATAAACTTCTAATGTCTTATTTTGTTTGTGTGTGTGTGTGTGTGTGTGTCTGTGTGTGTGTGTAAGGTTGAGACGGGGGAGGGGCTGCGGGGGCAGCTGATGGGCGGACAGGTCAACGTCTAGAGAGCAGTGGCAGTTCTCGAATTGGCACTTGTTACAGCGAGAATGAGTCAGTGCATTATCGTTCATGCTTGATGTAATCCTTCACAGCGTTGACACCCCCCCCCCCCCACGGATATGACAGTTTGAAGTTTGCTCTCATTCACGGTTTGTTTTAATGGTGAAATTCCTCTCTAATGGCATTATTCATAAACTTTTAATGTCTTATTTTAGTGTTGAAACAAGTGGTTGAATAATGATGTCCTTTTTTTTTGTTTGAAACGTGCTTTAGAACGGTCATATATTTCTCTGAGAATGTGGTGTTTTCATAGTAGAAGAAACCTGTTAAATCAACTGTTTCAAGACCTTCTAGCTTTGCCTAATATTGTAATGTTTCTTGATATGATCTTGTATCCCTTCCAACTGTTAATGATAACTCTGAATTTCCAATTTTCTATTGAACATTTTGTATTTGTTATAATAGAAATGTTTGACAAAATGTTCTGGTGATTGACATCAACAGTTGTTAGTTGGGACAAAAAAAAAAGTCTATTATGAGTTCCTAGATCATTTTCAAGACTCAAGAGATATGAGTGACCTAGTGTGTAATAAAGTAAAACTGAAATATCAGACATTATTTCAGCCACAGAGTGTCATTCTTTTGTTTCAACAAGTCTGAAAATCCTCCCATGGGGTGTGACGTGGTTCTGTGATGAGATTTAGTTTTCTTTGATTAAAAGACTCGTGCAAAAAATGGCTGTGAGTTTTGTGGTAATAAAAGACAGCATATAATGAGAACACAGCCAGTGGCTTAACAAGCAGCTATGGCACAAAAAAGGCAATTATATTTTGTCATCTCAAATCAAATGGTCAAATAAAATGAGGGGAGGACGCAAAACACCACATAGCAAGTAAAGACTTGACAGCCTCTAATAAACTGAGTGGCATTTTCATGTTTGTTTTGGTATATAAACACACAAAAGAAAAAAAAGGATCAAATGAATAAATAATAGTTCAAAGGCGGATTCATTTGCTTAAAAATGTGTAATGTTATGGGTGATCTGTAATCAATCTAAAGTGAATGAAGAGTCTGCAGGCTACTGGAAGACTTTTGGTATAGCATGTGTAAATGTACTGCTTCCGTTCTTTAGCATTGCCTTTTGACAACATGACACAACGTCCCTGCTGTCACACCAGCAGTTTCCTCTTCATGGTCAGTCTGTAAATTATTTGGTAGCCGTCATCCCAGCCGTAGAGCTGTTTTTCCTCGGGGTTGTATTTCAGACTGGCGTGGGCTCCGTACCTCCTGGGAAAGTAGATCAGGGGAGCCTCCTGGCTGATCACCATGTCGTTGACGTCAAACAGGCACTGGACACGGGATCGGCTGGCCAGGCGGGTGTTGTACACGACATAGACCGTCCCACAGACTACGAAAGCCGCCTCGGCGTTCTCCCGTGGGCACCGGGTATCCCAGATTTGTTCTATATCGAGCGTGGCGGGGTCCATCTTTGCGAGGTTGATGTTGGGCTCACTGTCGCTGTTGGCGTACAGGAGCCAGAGGCCTTCGTCGTCTGCTGCCAGGTCCGCAACGGTTTCCGGATTGAGGCTGTAAACTGTAGCCTGGCTCTCCACGGGGAACATGGCGACGTCTGTCACCAAGCCACTCAGCAGGTCATATTTAACCACCTGCATGTCCATATCGGCCGTCTGCTGTATATAGTACAAATAGCTGTTATAGACAGCGCTGCCGGGGCCGCTCCACTCAGACGGAAGCCTGATCTGTCGGCTGCTGGCGACGCCAGGAGAACGGGAAAAGTCTCGTACAGAGTTGAACTGGTAGATGCTGTCTCCGGATGTCTTGTTAAAGACGTAAACCTTGGACGACCTGGGGTCTCTGGTCCACATGCCCTTGGGACTGCCCACTCTCTTCAGGATCTTGACTGATCTGATGCCAGAGATGATTTCCACACAGTCTGCAGAGAGAGAGAGAGAGAGATGTAGTTAAAACTATGGTAGCTCATTCTGTCAGATAAAATATATCAGAATGGACTACTAACTCTATAAATGTAGTTAAAGTAGGGTAGCTCATTCTGTCTGGTAGGAAATCATTAGAATGGACTACTTAAGGTGCTGACACACCAACCTGATTATCGGCCGTCGGACAGTCTGGCGAGGCCAGTGACTCAAGTCTTTTTGGTGTGTTCCGTGCCGTCGTCAGTCGGAGGAGCCGTCGGCCTTCATTTGGGCCGATTTGACATGTTGAATCGGAAGGCGGGCAGTTGGACTCAATTACCAATCTGATTGGTGGAGCGCTAACCTGGAAATGACGAGCGGGACTAACGCCTCTCAAAATCTAACCAAAATCTTTCAAACTGACCTTTGTCGATCTGAAATGAGCAACTGCATGGCCTATTTCTCGCTTAAAATGTTTTCAGAAACACGTTTCGGTGAACTATCTTCGTAAAATACGAGATCGTATTCCGAACGAGCCGCCACTATGGTCTGGCTTTGAAATTCGGGAAAAACCAGACCCACGTGACGTGTTCATCCAATCAGCTGCTGGTGTTGGGCGACAATACAGATTAGCGCCGCCTGCTGTTATGGAGACGTATTATGCTCACGCACGCGCAGAACGTACGCTCAAGTCAGCGTCGCTTCGGTGTGTTCCGAGGCCCTTTCTTGACCAACTCGGGGAGGCAGTCAGTCCGACTGCCTTTTCTGCCGAAGGTCGGCGGTCGGGTTGGTGTGTCAGAGCCTTTACACTAAATGTAAAGTTAAAAGTAAGGTAGCTCATTCTATCAGGTAGGAAATATCTATCAGAATGGACTACTTACTCTATAGAGTACACGATATTGTGCTAAATGAAAACTGTTCTAAACTACGATTAGAAAATGGCTGTGTGGAGGATGGTTTGATGCACATGAGGAGACACATTTCTTTAACTTGGTTTCAAAAACACGGTCAAGACAAGCAGTCAAGACATGAACAGAAATCTCTCAAATAACCATGAAGAGAACAGGTCTTAAACCCCCTCTGACCAGCTGATAGGCCAGTTGGTACAAACTCATGCTGTGCAGCCAGAAGTTGTTCAAACCTCACACAATTAGCTCTATTAGCAAGTTTTTAAAGATTTATAAAAGGGCTGAATTTTTAGGTAATGTCAAATATTTGCAATGGCTCTGCACTAAGCTAAACGCTAAAGAGGTAAACTTATTATGAAAGTGTTTATTAAGGTAATAAATCAAGTGAGAAGTAGGGCCATTTTCTCATAGACTTCTATAGAATCTGACTTCTTTTTGGAACCAGTGGAGTCGCCCCCCTGCTGGAAATTAGAGAGAACTCAGCTTCGAGACACTTCCTCATTGGCTTCACTTAACGGCCCGGAAGCTTCCTCGTTAGTTTTTACAGTCTATGGCTGCACCTCAGATTACATGTCTACATAATGTGAAAAAATTACACAATTATTATACAAAATATTTATTTTATTTTATTATAAAATATATTAGGTGTGAAGTTAACATAATTCTAAGAATTTTATTTAGATTTCTATCTCCCAGCTGGCACAATTAGTTCCATTGGCATGTTTCAGTAAACTGCCATTCCTCAGTTGAAATGTCTATTTGCAACCTGACATTTAGAAAACATCAAGCAGCCTGCAGCGGTCAATATCTGGCTCTCCAAATTAGGCAAATTCAGACCAGTCAGGGGGAAATTGGACACACAGACTCATAATGTGAGGAAGTAGGAGTACAGCACACAGGCAGCATGAAGATGAGCTCTGTAAAACAAGATGAATACACAAACAAAGAGGATGTCCCCCCCTGTTGTGTCCTGGAGCAAAATTAACATCATGCTCAGAAATCTGAAATGGCTCGCTACAATGCGGTAAAGTTCGTTTTGGGTCACTTGACAATGATGCTCTGTGTGCAGAGCGAACATGAGCTCGGAGAGTAACGGCGCTGACCTCAGGGCAGCTTCCTGTCCCTCCTCTCTGCAGAGACACAACCCCAGATTGCACAGGGGATTTTACACACAGAAACTAATACAGAGAAGTCTCTGCTCTGCAGTATACCACCATCCACTTTGTGTTTAAACATCTGAATGAAAGAAAATCTCCCTTGATTATTTAGAGCGTGACCAGCATTATGATTTTGAGCGGAGCGTTTTTGATATTACCACATAATTCTTGAATTCATGAGTTATTGATTGTCTTGTTAAGTCAGTGTAAATAATAAAGAAATCAATATTTGTTTCATTTGGTTTTGTAAGCAGAGTCTGGATAAATGGTACCAAAGGAATTTAATGATCCATCATCAGAGATTTAGCTTTTGGTGCCAATTAAGAATATAGATCGTTTGCTTAATGTGCACGTTTAGTGAAATCTGCCGATATAAAGGCAGATGTGTTTCATGGAATTCAAAATCACGGCTTCACCCATCACGCTTTAAAAAGGGTTATAAGTCCCTGTATTATACAATGACTCAGTGCAGCAGAAATATCTCAGCATTGTTCATAGCAGCACGCCTTGGGATCTGAAGATTATAAAGACAAATGCTGTGATCAAACAGCGCAAGCAGGGGAGTAGCTCTGCTGAAAGAAATGAGTTGCATCAAGTCACGTTTCTCCTGGAAAACATGCCTGCCCACTGACTCAAAGCACTCCGTTAAATGACTTGTAACAGCCCCGTGTTTGTTTCCCATTTTCCAGAGGCATGGCTTTTCTGCAGAAGGGGTGGTTTAGAGCCGGGGTGTGATGTGTAATGCTAAAATTAACTATAGAAAATACAATGTATACTGTGTACAGGGTTCCACAGGTTATGGGAAACCTGGAAAAAATCATGGAATTTCAAAATCTAATTTTCCAGGCCTGGAAAAGTCATGGAATTAGTAAAGTCTTTGAAAGTTTGGGAAAAGTCATGGGATTTTTGTTGTTTAATGACATGAATTGTTACAATGACATGAATTGTTACATGTTCTTCCATTGATAACCTTCCACATATTGTCGTCTGTAGCTGTTGACGTAACATAGCTCTAATATGCGTTGATGCGTGACGTTTTGTTGACTATCACGTACGCTTCTTTATTTTCTCCCCGCATTCTGCCTCTCCCTCCATGTATGCCAGCTATAGCTAAAATTATAATTTGAGTCTGACATGTTTGAATGATACCGGGCAAGTGTACATGTAATATTTCATGGCTCTCTAATGACCGATTACAATTTGTATATGTCATTAGAAAGCATGACATGATAACATATGTACTCATTGTTTTTCAGACTTACAGCACATTCAGAAATTAGTTTATAATGAAATACACTAAGAATACACTGAGTACAATTGGTTCTGTTTCCCCTCATGCTTGAAAAGCCAGTGCCAGACTGATAAAAGTGTTTGTAAAGCAATTTCTTTTTATATGTATAAAAGGACAATGTAATGACAGTGCCATCAGTTTTGAAGTACTTAAAGTACACATGAACATTTAGAGACTGAAAAAGGTTGCCGTTTATTTTCATACAATAATTAACATCGGAGTAAAGTATACTATACTATTATGTTTGTGTTATACGTTGTGAACGATCATGGAAATAAAATTTTGGGTCCTGCAGAAGTCATGAAAAAGTTTTGAAATGTTATCCAAGAAAATGTGTGGGAACCCTGTATATCTATCCATATATATATATATTCCACAGCTTCTGACTCTGCCAGGGTTCTGTCATAAATGAAAAAGAAAGATCAAACGCAGCCATCCCGCAGGACGTTTGGCTGAAGTGTGTATGTACTTCCCTGCAGCTCACCAGAGACTCTGGAGTGCAGCTCCTCCCAGTCTTCTTCCTGCTCTTCCTCTCCTCTGCTCTCCAGCCCCCAGCCTCCCTGCTCCACCACCTTGTCTGCCTTATTCGCACAGGCCCGAGGGGAAGTCTGAGCTTCCACGTAGTCCATCTCTCGCTCCATCCGGTCCACACGGACTGCAGCTCCTTCCAGGTCTTTGAACAGCACGCTGTGCTCATTCCTTAGCCCATTCATGGCCTCAGCAGTTAGCTTTTTGAAATCCAGCATCTCTGTGTGGTAGCGATGGGATTGTTCATGCCACAACTGCATGCGGTCCTACCGGACATGAGCACAGCAACACAAGTGTTAGAATAAACTGTAGGGTGATTTTTTTCCGCTGTTTTTTACTCAAGTAACCGAACCAGCAACAAGACTAAGACATTGGAGCTCTATGACGTTGTTGTGTTTGAGATAAATGCTAACATCAGCATGCTAACATAGTCACAATAACAATGCTAACATGCTGATGTTAGGCATGTTTTGTGTTTCGTGTAAGCATGCTAACATTTGCTAATTAGCACTAAACACAAAGTATTTGCAGTATTAGTTTTGCAGGTATTTGGTTATAAGTATTGGACAACATATTATTTCAACCTGCTGGTGGTGCTTTATGAAAAGTCAGGGAATCACCAGAGTTATTCCAAGTTATCCTGAGAGGACCATGAATGTTTGTACCACATTTTATAAAAATACATCCAGTAGTTGTTGAGACATTTCACTAAAAGCCAAAAATGTCAACCACATGGTGGCGCTACAGAAACAGGAGGATCAACAAAGTCAGTAGGATCCATCCTCTGGGTAACGTGAATGGCTGTTAAAAAAAAAATCTAATGTAATCATGACAATCCATCTTGTAGTTGGGATATTTCAGTCTGGACCAAAGTGGTGGACCAGCATTGACATCCCTAGGCTCTATATCTCAACAACTAATGAATTGTCATGAAATCTTGTTCAGACATTCACGATCTCCAAAGGATGAATCTTGCTGAACTTAGCAATCCTTTGACCATTCTAACATCACCAGCAGTTCAAAGCTTTTACTTTTCCAGGGACATATCTCAACATGAAGAAGGATTGGCACAACATTTTGTACGGGCATTCATGGTTCCCAGAAGATGTATCATAAAAACCTACTGTACACTACCTGCCGGAAACAACAACAAACTTCGAGCTAGCAAGCTACATGCTAAGAATGGCAAGTTTTGAAGAAAATTTGGATCGTGCAACAAGGCAGGCCTGCTTGGTTCTTTCAGGGAAGATTTACTAAGATTATGTTCACGGCATTTCCTCTCTAACTGGGACGTTTAGGGACCGATTGGTGGGATTGCTGTGGACAAAGTACACACGGCGATACACTGGTAAGAGCAAATGAGGTTTAACCATGTATCCATTTAAATAGCTCATGTTACTATATTGTGTGAACAGTTAACTCCATTTAATATTGTATGTGGCGTTTTCTTTTGCGGGGTGCAAATGTTCCACCTAAACAAGTTCCTTTCCGAGGCTATTTAGCAGAGCCACCGTCGCTGCGTCCGGAGCTTAGCGCCGCCCAAGACCGTTTTGATTGGTTTAAAGAAATGCAAACAGCCCAGAGCGTTTTTTCTTCTATCCAGAGTGTATGTGTGGAGGGGCCAGAAATACTCCGCAGCACTGTGGAGGGTGGATAGGTCTGGCAATGCGAGACTAAAGATTAAGCCAGTAGTAGCCCAACATTTTTAGATTGTGAACACTTACATCTAATTAGAGCCTCTTGTCATGCTTTCAGATGTCTATGAGTTATAAGCCGTTTTTTCACATATCCCAGGATGTATGTGTGGTGTAGCCAGACCTTACTCCACAGAGCTCTGGAGATAGGTCTGGCTATGCGAGACTAAGTACTAATTACCAAATGTTAGCTTGTTAATATGCTAAACCAAGATGGTGTGTGTGTGTGTGTGTGTGTGTGTGTGTGTGTGTGTGTGTGTGTGTATGTATGTGTATATATATATATATATATATATATATATATATATATATATATATATATATATATATAATATGTCAGCCTCCCAGAGCCGCTAGCGTGGCTGTAGACTCATCTTGTTGCCTAATAATACAAATCTCAGGAAGTAAGATGTTCCTGTTTTAGTCAAAGCCTCAGCACCATCACCAAACACAATACAGTTTCTCAGTGATGTGATGGACACAGCCCGAGTGACATCTAAATTATTCAGAGCGAGATGTAATAACTGACAACCTTCTCCACTGTCTCCTCCACCACAGATTAATTTTCCCTCTCTGCTTGCTGTGGGCCTGTGGTCAAATGGAAATGAAAGTTCAATGAAAACTTGCTTGATGAATTGTTGTGTTCATATCAATGCAGAAGTTGAACCAGCATATTGCAATTGAGACTGCATGGAGGGAAACCACAGGGGGGTGAAGAGAGCAGGATTTAGCTGTAAATAGACATTTTCATTCATTTCATGCGGATAACAGCTTTAAGATTGCCATTTTCGCATTGCAGCCACATGGAGGATGAAAGGAAACATTCAGAATCAATTAAATATACTCCTAAAGAATACATTAAAATAATTATTGAAATGAGAGAAATTACTCACCGAGGCAACCAGAGATGTAATCCTCTTGCATTTCATATCAGAAGCAAAGCAAAGCAAAAGCCTTCCCTTTACACAACCTCAGTTTAAAACACAATACTGAACTCTCAGTAATTTGATACCTTCCCTGAGGCACTTTGTTGCAACACAGCTTCATCCCTTTGCAGAACACATCTTTCTATTAGGATGTTGGGACGCTTTACACAAAAGCAGCAAAGGTTAAGCTTGTACTCATTACTGATGTGTCATTGTCTTAAAATGCTGAAGAAATTGTAATATTGTTGGACAGAAACGGCATGTTGCATGCACTGGCGACTGATATTCCCTCAGAGGCCCCTGCACAGTTGATGAGCTGGGCAGAGATTGCATTAATTGGATTGCATTGGTTAAGACATTAAATTCACATAAAAGAAGGTAATCAGGAACTCAAAAATATCTTGTATTTCTATTATCTGTGCACATTGCCCATTCTTATATTCATGCTATGAACTTTTGCATATTCCTTAGTCAATATTTTGACATATTTCTTTGTCTAGATTTCCTTGTAAGTTTTTTGTATTTTATAATTAAAATTCTTGACTTTTGCAGCACCTTTCTTTTGTCTCACTATATGTTTATTGTTATGCACCAAAGGCACCAGGGCAAGTTCCATGTACTGCATGTGAAAACCCACTTGGCAGTAAAACCTGATTCTGATCCAGGGCGACCTGTGCTGTCACTTAACTCATGGAATACTACAGTGTATTGATCAATTATTATCAATCATTTAAAGGGGTGCTGCTTCTTACCTCAATAGCTGACAACCTGTTCTCCAGATAATCCATCAGCCCCTGATAGTAATACTGGGCTCCAGTGAAAGTCCAGGCGGTGGTAACAAGGAGGACAAACACCGGCTTCATTGTGAGCAGCTCAATGAGGGCAGCTCAGATTCTTTGTTTGTCCAGAGTTTAGATGCTTCTTCAGGTTTTCCCCTCCCAGAATGGTCCTCAGAGCTTCACGCAACCTACTGTATAAACACTTTGTATACAGGGTAACTACCTATGCAAAGAGGTGAGAGGGATAGAGAGAAAGTAAGAGGCTGCTCTGAGACTTTCCAATTCTTTGACCACTCTCACTTTGCTGGAATGTTTTCACAAACTCTCAGGGAGGAGCCTTGTGCCTCTTACCCCTCTCTGTCCTCGGAAAGTGAATGTGCTCCACTCAACTTTGTGCATGTGTGCATGTTGGTGTTTGTTGCAGTGGTGTAGTCTACTTGATACGCAGGTATAAGCAGTATACCCACTAAGAAAGTTCCAGGATTTCCATATACCCACTTAAAAATGCCCAATGACACGCAACAACATACTTTCCATTATATTTTTGATATATTTTGAATTGTTATCTGTGTTTTTCTTCTTTACATAGGCTAAATAAAAGGTATGTCCACCATAAATTGGTGCATAAAAGTGTATCCGCATACAGGAAATGAAGTCGTTGATGCTCAAAACTTTCCTGGGGGAGGACACCCTGTCCCCCCCACTATGATATGCCCCCCCCCAAATGCAGATTCTGGCCAATATACAGTACAGTTTACCCACTACAATACATTAGACTACACCACTGGTTTGTTGCACATGTTGAACACACTGTCTCAGGTGTGTAAGCAGGGATTATATCGCAGACAGACCACAACTAAACACCTCTGCCAACTGTTACTTCTTAAAATAAGGGTCCTCTTAATAACTGCAGGGTACAGTAATATTGTTCATGGGGAAAAAATGGGGAAAACAGGCCAGGTACTGCAATGAAATTAGTTATGGTGCCTGTCACGGCCGGAAAGAACAGGCAACAGAGGGAGGAGGACTCAAACGCAGACAGTCAAGAAGACAGGAACAGTTCAGGGATTTACTGAAGGGATATAGGATACGTCCTAGGTCATTAAATTGCATCAACGTTTCCTTCACTTGCCTACCTTCCTCACGTCTTAGTCCGTCCCACCGAAGAAAGCACAGGCGAGATGGAGGAAATGATGCGAGGAGAAAGGAAACGTGTTTTAGTGGGCTTAGACGTCCTTTCCTCTGAAGCGTCACATGAATTTGTCAGCTGTATGGACGGAATTAGTAACGGCTTTCAGCTGGACGGCTTCCGGGAAGGCTGCTCTCGTGTATCCTTGCTCATAGCTCCTCAGAGATCCCATCTCCATCCTCGCTCCTCGGGGTAGAAATAAGAGCTCTGAGACAGCCTTCAGGAAGGAGGGCCAGAAAAACTTCTGGTTCAAGCGAGGAGCGAGGAGGTATCAAATAAGAGACTTGGGAAGCAGCCATAAGGTATGAAGCTCACTGGCAAGTCCAAACAGAGTAATACTGAGTCCACAGGATAGCAGTGAAGGCGCAGAGGGAAAGCTCTGGCAAACAGGCAGATCCATCCAGACACAAGATGCATGGTTCATGCAGGTGAGCAGGTGGGCAGGGGAGTTGGGGAAAAGTCTGAGGGCATCTAGTGGACAGGTAGAGAACAGCAATGAATAGGTCTGGGGAACTGGGAATGCAGCTTCTCGCTCCTGATCGAGGATACACAAATGTAGCTGAAAGCCGTTGCTAACTCCACCCACACAGCTGACGAATTCACGTGACGCTTCAGAGTAAAGGACGTCTCATTCCTGTAAAAACACATTTCCTCGCTTCCTCGGTGGGACGGACTAAGACGCGAGGAAGGGAGGCAAGTGGAGGAACCGGGGATGCAATTTAAGGTTTGTGTGTATTATGTGCTCTAACCCTGTCTGCTTCTCTCAAGTGAGCCTCTCTCATTGAAAGTCTTATTTTCCTCCAGAGCTTCCAGCCCTTCACACTGTATGTTAGGAAGTAAGTAAGTAAGTAAATACACTTTATTTATATAGCACCTTTCACAGACAAAATGGGTCACAAAGTGCTTTACAGTGAAAACAAATAAAAAATAAAAAAAACAACAACACATACAATACAATACAAAACCATATGGCTAATTAAATGCTTGTCTAAAAAGATGTCTTTAGGTGTTTTCTAAAAAGTTTCCACAGAATCCAAGGCTCTCAAGGCTAAAGGGAGAGAGATCCAGAGCCTTGGAGCCACCACAGAAAAGGCACGATCACCTCGAGTTCTGGGAACAGTTAAAAGGTCTTGGCTTGAAGACCTCAGAGAGCGACCAGAAGTGTGTGCGTGCAATAGATCCAGGATGTAAGAGGGAGCTTGGCCATGCAAGGCTCTATAAGTAGTGATTAAAATTTTAAAATGCACTCTAAAACCAATCGGTAGCCAATGAACAGCCTTAAGCACAGGAGTAATGTGCAATCTCCTGCTGGTCTTAGATGAAAGTCCATGGATGATTTGTTTAAACAAGTGTACAGTACATTGCAATAATCCAAACATGAAGAAATAAAAGCATGAACAAGCATCTCCATCTCTTTTTTAGAAACCACAGATCTAATCTTAGCAATGTTCCTGAGATGGAAAAAACAGGAACGAACCACAGATTTCACATGACTGTTAAAATACATAGATTTGTCAAAAATGGCAGCTGGATTTCGCATAACAGTACAGTCAGAGAATGATAGAGCCCCAATGGCCTGCCTAATCTTAGGGGTAATGTTGTCTGGGGGCAAAGATCATCACCTCAGTTTTGTCTGAATTTAGCTGCAAAAAATTGTCTGCCTTCCATTTGTTAATGGAGGCTAAACAATTGTGCAACAAGGAGAGTTTGTCTAGCCTATCAGGGCAAAATGATAAATATAATTGGATGTCATCAGCATAACAATCGTAAGATATTTCTTCAAAACTACCAATAATCTTTCCAAGAGGAAGCATATACAGAGTGAATAGCAGGGGGCCGAGCACAGAACCTTGGGGCACACCACAAGACAGAGGAGCAGAGTCTGACATGTATGTTCCTATAGACACAGAAAAACTCCTGTGAAGAAAACCAATCCAGAGCTGATCCAGTAATGCCCACAGTTTTCAATCTATCAATCAGAGTGCAATGATCAACAGTATCAAATGCTGCACTGAGATCTAGTAGGACCAGTACAGAACATTTACCCCCATCAGCAGCCATCCAAATATCATTAGAGACCTTAAGGAGAGTAGTCTCAGTTGAATGGTTTTTACAAAAGCCAGACTGAAACTTATCAAAGATATTATGAGAATCCAAAACATTATTTAGCTGGTTCGCTACAACCTTTTCTAAAAATGTTTAGATAAAAGGCAATTTAGAAATACAAGTCCAGGACTCTGATGAAGATGTAACTCTACATCGAAACATTAGTCACTGTTTTGCACCTTAAGTAATAAAACTATCAAGTAAGAAGACATCTGTGTTGCACCGGCTATGTTACTTTATACCGTTTTTGTCCTGCCTTGGTTGCACCGGATTGTTGTCGTCTGCAGAAGCGCAGAGAACTTTCTCTTTTTTACATGAAATAACATGCATTTGTGATCACTAACGAATACATCTTTGATGCAAACATTATTAATATTTAAACCATGAGAAAATACAAGATCAAGTTATTATTATTATTATTATGTCCCTTGCTGTGCGTAGGACCAAGAGACATGCTTAGTAAAATTAAAAGATTCAATGATATTTACAAATTCAACAGCATTTTTGCAAGTATCATTATCCACATGAATATTAAAATCGCCAACAATGATCACTCTGTCCAGCTTAACGATGGATGATAAGAAATCAGAAAAATCAGTAAGAAAAGAGGTGGCCAGGCCAGGTGGCCGGTAAACTAAAATACAATAAAATGTATTTGAACGATCAACTTTAGTAATCTGTAGTTCGAAAGAAGAGGACATGCCAGCACTCATTGACTGGCAGATAAAATGTTTTTTAAAAACCACAGCAAGACCTCCACCACGGCCCGTGAGTCTTGGCGTGCTGATAAAAGTACAATCCACAGGACAGAGCTCATTCAAGTGATAGTATTCCAAATCCCGTTGCCATGTCTCCGTGAGCAACATGAAGTCCAGGTTTTTGGAAGTAAATAAATCACTGAGCAAAAGAGACTTGTTTGCAATTGAACAGGCATGTATTAAACCCATCCTGAGCGGTGCGGGACCACCTGAAGCAGAGAAAGAGGCTCAGATGCATGGAATACACACCGGGACCAGAGCCCTGGGGACGTCAGGCAAGACAGAACGAAGACATGAAGGTCTGGAGTCGCAGTCAAAGACCCCCATCTTCAGGAGTTTTTTCAGATGAACCTGCCTCCCTGCCCTTTTTCCTCACTTTCTCCACCACACACACACACACACACACACACACACACACACACACACACACACACACACACACACACTAGATGTCAGAATTCTCTAGAGGAAAAAGTAAAAAAAAAAAAGCATTTTTATGATAACATCAAGATGGGAAAAGAAAACTGTTGAATTTGAACCAAACAGCACTTTTTTTTAAAAGTTAAAGGGAAAAGCCTTTGCAGTGGCGTATTTTCTCCATTAAACAAATGTCAGACATTAATGGCTTCACTGCAACCACAGACTGCATGCTCACAGTTGATCTGCCTTATTGGTTCGAACATATAGCTCCCCTCTCACATTGACAGCTAGAATTAGTCAATACCACTTCGTTGCTGCTTGGAAGGAGATTGCTTTGCACTGGTGTGAGCGGACAGCGTGTGCTGTAGATCATGCTTAGTGCAGGGGCAGCAGTGCATGAGCGTTTGATTACACAGGCAATCACACTCTGACCACGCCTGACCTTTCACCCCAGGGCCATAGAAACTTTTCTCCATATAGCCTACAGACATGGGAGGGATTGCAATACACCCAAACTAAAAGACACACAAAACCACCACATATTATGCAGTCACGTTTAGCCTCTCTTTATTAGTGGTCATTCTGTGTCTCTTTTAGTAGTTTTGCATCTCTTTGTGGACGTTTTGCGTCTCTTTGTGGTTGTTTTGTGTGTCTTTGTGTCTCTTTGCGGGCGTTTTGCATCTCTTTGTGGGCCTATTGTGTCCCTTTGCGGTTGCTGGAAGTATTATGTCACTTTGTGTTCATTTTACATCTCGTTGTAGTTGTTTTGCTGAAGACTAAAAGACACACCAAATAACTACAAATGATGCAAACACGTTTTGCGTCTCTTTTTGGTCGTTTTGAAATTCTTTGTGGTAATTTTCCGTCTCTTTCTATCTGTTTTTTAATTGTTTTGCATCTCTTAGAGGTTTGCGCTACAAATGATGCAAATGCTCTTTGAATTATTTTTGGTAGTTTTTGACTTTTCACGGTCACAGTTGTTTTGCGTGTCTTTGTGGATGTTCTGTGTCTCTTTGAAATCATGTTGCGTTTCTTTCTATTTGTTTTTTGTCCCTTGTGGTCGTTTTGCACCTTTTTCTTTCGTTTTGTGTCTCTTTATGGTCGTTTTGCGAATCTTTGTGGTTATTTTTTTCGTGTGTTTGTGGTCCTTTTGCATCTCTTTCTATTTGTTTTGCATCTCTCTGTGTTCATTTTGTGTCTCTTCGTGACTACAGTCACGTCATGCAAAGGCTCTGGTCCAGGAGCTGCCTGGCTCTTTACCTGGCAGGCCTGTTCACCTTCTGATAGTAAGGTATGTGGGGGGGTCGGGTTGCCATCCCTGGCCACCTCTCTGGCCCCACCCTTGTTTCACCGGTGTCACAACAGACGATATGAACGGTGAAGGCTGTTTACACTCCAGGAAACAGGAAACAAACCAAGCCAGAGAGGTGGTGGCAGATACTCCAGCAGCTAATGGTCGGGCTCTAACCATGCTCTTCTTTGATTGTCTGCTGCCCACTATCATCTCTGCAAGTCCTGAACTGAGAAAACAACCCCCTGTCTATTTTCATGACCACAGACAGCAGACCAGACTTTGAGTGTCGTCATGGTAACAAAGTGCTGTGTACAGCTGCTTTTAGAAATCGAAATGGGCAACCTGGAGTTTGATCTAATCTGGAACACATTGCCTGTCTGGAGCTGGCAGGCGAGAGCATTGACAGACCAATGTGTGTGTGTGTGTGTGTGTGTGTGTGTGTGTGTGTGTGTGTGTGTGTGTGTGTGTGTGTGTGTGTGTGTGTGTGTGTGTATTTTATGCCCCAGCTCTTTCTTTTTCAATCATAGTTCTTGATTGATTGAGTAATTACAGTTTCATCCTTTTTTTCCCCTCCATTTTGCTAGATTGATTTGAAGCATGCATCTCATGCTGTCTGCCACTCAGTGTAGATTTTTAATCTATTATTAACTACCGGCTTAATTGCACCATTGAGTAGTGTGATGTGATCAAAGGGCAAAGCATCAATCAGGATTTATTATGTTCCACTAAACATCAGCATATTGCAGCCTCATAACCGTTTAGCTCGAGGCTGGTGCACAATGAAAGGGAGTAACTGTAGCTCAGACATTTGTTCAAGGGTGGGACTCATTGATTCCATTTATTTAGGGGGAAAGAAGACAGACATGTCCTCCTGCGGAAAGCTTCACTAACACACTATTGTGCATGGTGCCTTTGCAAAGTTATCCACAAGATGGCAGCATCTCTCTTTTTGTGAAAAAGTCAAAAGGGGAACAGTGATGTAAGACGTGATCAGATACTTTACTGAAGTAAACAACACCACAAGGTACACATACTCTATTGCAAGTCTTGCATTTAAAAATCCTACTTCAGTAAAAGCACAAAAGTATCATTAACAAAATGAACTTAAAGTATCAAAAGAAAAAGTGCTGTTTCTACAGAAAAATGGCACTTATTATTGTATTTCGTTAGCAGCTAGTTTGAATTACTTAAGATGCAGTTGGGTAGTTTAGTCTTGTGGTTCCCAACATAGAGGTCGAGTCCCTCCAAATTTCTTATGGTTATATATATATATATATATATATATATAGATATATCTGTATTGCGATGCTCATTCATATAACATTCAGTCTATGGAACAGTCTGGATCAATCGCCAAATCGATGTGTGTTGCCATTCTCAAACTCTGTTCGCTTCGGGAAACAACAACAAACTTCGAGCTAGCACGCTACACGCTGAAAACGGCAAGTTTTGAAGAAAACTTGGATCGTTATAAGGCAGGCCTGCTTGGTTCTTTCGGGGAATGATTGTTAAGATTTACAAGGAATATGTTTACAGCATTTACTCTCTAACTGGGACGTTTTGGGACCGGTTGGTGGGATTGCTGTGTTTATCGGTGTTTTAAGCCCCAAACGTCTCCTTCCAGGCAGCACTGCCTGGAAGGCACTAAGATTAGGCAATGGTTATGGTTAGGTGCCTTGAAGACAACGGTTGCAGCGCGGCCACCGTGCCGCTGCAAAATATGTAAAATGTTATATTCAGAGGTGTGTTTACGTAGGCACTAGGCAGGCTTTTGAACCTTACATCTGTATCTATTATGCTGAATATCTCGCCTTGTGTTTACAACAGAATGACATTGTAACTGTCCCGGAGTGGGTACTGTGTATGTGTGCATGTGTGTACGTGTTGCAGTAGGAATTAAGCTGTGGCAACCAGCACATGCATGGGAAACCTTAAATTTCAGTGCACCCTCATTGAAAAGTTGAGCAATCACCATAGCACCAGCAAAAGAAAATCTCTGGCGCCCGCCACTGGGCCTCAAACATTTAAATGAAACCAACTGAGAGGTCTAGAGGGGAAATGTTTTTTTTAGTGGAACTGCTAACAACTCATAGACATCTGACACATGACAAGAGGCTCTGATTAGACTGTTTTTTTGTAAGTGGTCACAATCCATAAAATGTTGGGAACTGCTGGCCTGATCTTTAACAATGTGTTGTATTTTGTAAGCTTATCGTGTGTGTTGTGGAAGTAAAATATCAATCTGAAAAGTAGCTATAGTAACTACAGCTGTAAAATCAAAGTAGTAAAGTAAAAAGTACAACATTTCCCTCTAAAGCAGGAAATGGAAATACTTTAGCAAACCACAAGTACCTCAAAATGATACGGTACTTGAATAAATGTTCTTAGTTACCTTCCACAACTTGTGTCTTGGATCAGAAAGAATAACTTTTCATTTCCTTTCACTACTTTGTTCCTGCTATGCGAGAAGGCATTGAAGTGATAACCTTTCTCTTTGCCACAAGCTGAGCTTGTAAACCTCAGCTGGATAGGTGCCAGATAGAAACTAGATCTATAAAGTTCCAATACGAGGAGTACCAGCACACTGGAATTACCGCTCCCTTTAATTTCATTATTCATATTTGACCAACTGCAGGTCTTTCTCAGGTTAGTCTGGTATTGCCAGACCATCCTCCATAATGCTGTGGAGGAAGGTCTGGCTAGTCCCCATAGCATTCTGGGATGGGAGAAAAACGTGCTCTGGTTTATTGGCATTTCTTTAAACCAATCACAATCGTCCTGGACGGCGCTACCACCGGACAGAGCCACGGTGCCTCTGCAAAATAGCCTCCGGAAAGAACTTGTTTTGGTGGAACGTGTACGTTCAACAGTTGTTTTAGTCGTGTAACAGAAAACTCAGATTGGACAGATAGTCTAGCTAGCTGTCTGGATTTACCCTGCAGAGATCTGAGGAGCAGTTAACCATAGTCCTCAGAAATCCCTCAGAGTTTAGAATTCCAACACAAAGAAAGCGGAAGGTGACGGACATCCGGCCGAAATTAGTGACATCCGGCGGAATTTCCGGCAGCACCTGAACAATCCAGGAAATTAAATGTCATCGATATAGACTATTCTCAGGTGAAAACCAATAGGAAGGAAATAAGGGACATATACAGTATAAATATGTATAAACTAAATACATTTTTAAATATGATTAGACATGCAAGTATAATTCAAATGAGTATTGCACAAACTTCTAATCAATACATCACAATAAATACTCAACTTCATTTAGTTGATAAGGTGGGTGCCACAGGTTGGCGAGACACTAGGGGGCAACAAGAGTCATTAAAAGCCAATGATAGAGAGTGTGTCAAATAGTCATAACCATCCAAAACTGTGCATTTGAAATGATTGAGTGGAATATCACAAATATATATATATATATATATATATATATATATATATATATATATATATATATATATATATATATATATATATATATACAGAGAGGTTAAACTCCCAGCTACACCTTTTATGCTCAGACCGTTATAAAACTCCAAAAACTCCAAATTTCCAGAGATTTAGGAGAGGTAATTCTCGTAAAACTAGGAAAAGTCATGAAGTCCTGAGCTGATAAAACAATGTTAAGTATGTTTTTGGAGCTCTAAAAAAAAGGGCCTGGGATCTCCTAACAACATTCCGGGTAAAATAGCTCAATAAAAATAATATATCAATAAAAAGTAATTAATGAAGAATAATTTTCCTTGAAAAACCCTGAAAAAAATAGCCTAATACATTCAGAGATGGAACTGTGAAATAAACTGGGATTCTGAATGTGTGTGCATCTACATGCATGTGTGTGTGTGTGTGTGTGTGTGTGTGTGTGTTTTTGTGTGTGTGTGTGTGTGTGTATCTCATGTTATCTCATGTGTTTGCCTTAGCACCAGGCGTCAGACACCAAACACCCGTTAAAGGTAACGTTTTTTTATTACCCTTTCGTACTGATTGAGAGAAAACTTAGCAGCCCAGTGCCAGGTCGTATAAAAGCACAGACCGAATGGGTGAAGCAACATAAAACCTTTAGTCCCTTGTAAAAAGCTTTAATACACCCGAGGCGCCAAATCACTTGACCTGCGTTAGCCCTGCCGTTTGGGGGCTTTCTGGCTGACTGAGCAGTGTGGAGCCAGCCCTTCTCCTCCCATTCTCTGGCTGTCAGTCCAGGTAAAAGTCAAGGCCTTATTAGTGACACATTTGCTCTGCCTGGCTTCATGGCATCTTCTGTGTTTAATCAGCCACTGAGAGCCATGTTTTTCTGCATCCAACGTTTTGTTAACCTATGTAGCCTTTAACCAAAATCCTTCCTTTTTATTTTTGTTTTTTTATGCCAAGAATTTGCAGTGAAAAAAAAAAAATGTTCCAATGGTGGATCTCTGTGTTTGTGTTGTTGGCCACATAATCTTGGAAAGTTAACGGCTTACTGTGAATACAAACCAACTTTTGGGAACATCCACGGAGCATCGGTGAGTCATGTAACTACCAGGAATTGTGAAATGTTTTGAGGTGTGAGGTGTATCCAAGCTGGATTTCAATGAGGTATGCATTATGTACACACATCAAGTACTCACAGTACACAGGTGTGTCTTAGTTTTAATTTGTTGCATACAGGGGCTTCTTGAGAGAAATATTTTTTCATCATGATATCTAAAATTGCCCCGTGCGCTATAATGAAAACTGTCTCTCAACTTGAATGTTCATTTCTGGCTCTGCCCTGACAGCCGATATGCACTTGCCTGGGTTTCTGAGCAGAGGAGTGCCTGAGGGGCTGTGGACAGCTGCTCAGAGGGGTAAAAAACTCTCGACAAAAGCAGCATTTATCCATGGTGGGCGCTTCAATGGGAGCTTGACCGCTAGAAATAAAGACACAGTATGTGAGAGAATATCCAAGGAAATGCCGTCACACAGCCAGTTGTCCCTTCAGGAGCACACAGCTGTTAGCCATACTGCTTCTCGGTCTAGACGCTGCTCTCTCTACACACACACACACACACACACACACACACACACACACACACACACACACACACACACACACACACACACACACACACACACACACACACACACACACACACACACTATTATATTGAGTAGTTTAAAGGATGGGTGCACAGTTTTTGAAGTCTATTGTAAAACAGGACACATGCCCATATGAAGCATGGGCATGTTATTGCTTGCTCTAATAATGTTGATAATGAATGCAAAATAAACTTCATTTTTGCACAGAATGTGGACTGTGGATGGCCAGTATGAACAGGAGGAATTATTATTATTAGCAAGCACAGACTTTCAATGTACATATGGGCATACATGAGTTTTGGTTCAAAGTTGTGAACCTATTCTTTAACATGTATGGGAGATAATGTCTATTTTTGATCAGGTGTCTTGTCAGGAGTACTTGGAGTGTTAATGAATGCAACATAGCTGCACACAGTCATGTGCCATGTAAAAATTTAGATTACATTGCCAGCCACTCCCCAAGTGCCACATGCGTCTCGAGCTTGTCCACATGACATGTTTCAGCATTGTTCTTGTTGCTGTTTCTGCCTCTGGAGCTGAGTGAGGAAACATAGCAGGGGGCAGGCTCGTGCATACCATTATCTCACAAAGCACTCATTACAGGAGTATCTCCCATATCCTCTATACCAGCAAAACATGTCACCTCACGCTCTCCGCCTCATTCTGAACACCGCAAGCACTCAAACCCAACACCTCTCTGGCACAAGGCTCCACTCTGACTCACTTGAATGAAATGCCTCAAACATTACGGTTGCCAAATTATGAAGTTAACAGAAATGTATGCATGGGGCTCGGCCTCCTCTTCCTGTAAGCATGGGGAGGGGGGGACTTGTCGCAGCCACTTGCAACCCACCTGTAAGCACCCTTTTCATCAAAAATAAAAACTGCAGTGTTTTGCCACCATACATCATGGGCACATACGTTTTTCTCACTGTCAACACCAGAGCAATAAAAAGGAGGTAATAGTCTGCAGACGAGCACATTCATTTACAGTTTCTAATTGCTCAAGTTCATCATGTGGGCTCTGCGCAACATGCTTCAACACTGATTAGAGTAGCTTTCTTTGTGAAAATCACCACATTATCCGTCTTTACTTTTTGCTGAATGATCCGAGTGCATGTAAACGGGGCATACTTCTTCTATAAAAGGTAATTACATGTTAAGTGGCTCCATGTCTGGATTAGTGAAAGTATGAATGCATCCTACCCTGATTTATCCATAGTTGTAATTACCGCACGGCTCTTATAAAGCAAAAAATAAAAAACTTCACTCCATCAACAATGACATCGATTGCTTCATGTTAGGGTTAAAAGCCGTGATCGCACTGATAAGCAGCTACAATTAGCTACAGTATGGCGCGGCAGGATGGAAACAATTTATCAGTTCCCGGGCCTCGGTTAAATGAAATCAAATGTCGTAGGAAGCCCATTAGGTATTTGTTTATCAGGCAGTCATCTTGACGTATGTCCTGAGAGTACCTTATGTGAAAACCAGTGTCCCCATCAGAGCATCCAGGCAGACTGGAGCAAGGCTCGGGAGAGATTGGCTTGTCAGCAGCTGTTTCAGTCCGTTGCACGGTGTGGAAAAGCTCTGTCATGGCCTACCTAATGGTGATTGTTTGGAGTGGGGAGAGCCCAGCGTCTTGTCTGCATGCTAGCATCTGAAGGGGTTCGGAGTGGAGAAAAAAGGGGGGGGGCTGTTATAGAAGAGATATTTCTCTTGAATTTCAAATTTTTTAAAGATTTCTTTAGCTTAAAAAAAAACATTTATTCTTTGTTACAAGACATAAGGGTTTAATATTTGAAACAGGGGCAAGGATGGGACTGTATGAACATTATCCTGACTGTCCTCACCCAGAAAATCACTGTATAGGATTATTGTGCAAGCAGCTTATAACTACCCATATTTTTACGTTTGCTGTAAGGCAGTGATGCGTTATTATGGAACCCACGCAACTTCTAGGCAAGACCCTCCCTTCAATAGCATTCACACACTACTATTGGCCAGGCGTCCATGCTTACGCAAGGTAACGTAACACGATTTGTTCAGGTGCTATCCCCTAACCAATCAGCTACCCTAACCATAACCACTCGAGGTCAATGACTAACCCCAACCAATCGAGCTGCTTCGTAGGGCGGGACTTGTAATGTGGGATCCATAATAACGCGGCAGTGACCTCTTCAAATGAGGAAGTGAGGTGACAAAGTAAAACCGACTTTTACGAACCATAGTCCGTGATGCAGTTACGTCCTCATTTTAGTAGTTTTACGTGACTCATTTTAAGCCAGTCCACGATGATTTCCTAACCCTAACTAAGTATTTTTGTTGCCCAAGTTTAAGTAGTTCTTTTTCACAATGTTAAAAGACAAATCCGGCGCAAAATGAACCTAGGGGTTAATAACACGTGTACCGAGTTTTGTTTTCATGCTAATCGAATGTGACCAGTTTTAGCGCAAACCGCTAATTAGCTTATAAAGCTAGTCGTCGGGGCACGGGTAAAGTAAAAAGAAATCGCTATTTTTCTACCACTAACAAGGCTCAAAATAGCACCACACTTCCACGGTAGCATAATGAGGGTCCCTAAACCCATGCTTGAGCTATGTTACTGGTTACTGGTTGCACGGCGTTCGTCATTCGACTGGTTCAACCCTAACCCTGGTATAGAAATAGCGATTTATTTTTACTTTACCAGTGGCCCGACGACTAGCGTTATAAGCTAATTAGCGGTTTGCGCTAAAACTGGTCACATTCGATTAGCATGAAAACAAATCCTGGAGAACGGTCGACTTGGTACCCATGTGTTATTAACCCATATATTCATTTAGCGCCGGATTTGTCCTTTAACTACATAAAACTGTGGTCGTTACATCAAGTGTTACGGCCACACGTTTAAAACAGCCACCGTGCGGCAGTAAATAGAACAGTCATAGATGTCGTTTTAGGAGTCATTAGAAATCCACCTACTCTGTCGTTTAGGTGTGAAGACGTGTTGGCATTATCAGGCTGGAGGTAAGGTGGGGGTTGGATATCTGTAATTTCTTGTTTTTGCTTTGTTAAACTGTATTTTACTCTGCTTTTATTGCTGCCAATGTGTGTGTTCTGCTTATGTTGTTCTGCTTATGTTGCTTAATGGTGTTTTAAGCCGTCTCCTTTCAGGCAGCGCTGCGACCGTTGACTTCAAGGCACCTAACCCTAACCCTAACCATAACCATTGCCTAATCCTAGTTCCTTCCAGGCAGCGCTGCGTGGGCCAGGGACTACGGATGAAAACTAGCCCCCTTGTCTTATTCTGGCATATTTACAGTAATGTTTCTTGTAATATGCGCTGTCCCTGAGAAAAATAACAGAATAATAACAAAAGAAAAGGGAAAGGGTTGTGAACATTTTCTTCTTCTTCTTTTTTGTTGAAGAGAGGGTGTGCTAATTGTTTCTGCGGAGATGACAGCTATTGAGATGGACAAATGACTTCAGAAGAGAGTATTGGTGATGCATGTATTTAATGCATATTGATGTTGGAAAGATTGGATGGTTCATGACATTTAGGTTTGTTAAATTCTTTGTTGTGAAACGAAATGAGTTACCGTTGCATTATTTTTGATGTATGTTGGGGGAGGGTATTGCAGGTTGTTTTTTTTTGGGGGGGGGGAAGACAAGGGCAGGGTCCAAAGAAAATATTAATAACAACTCTGTGGAGTTTCAGCATCACCTCCACACCCGGACAAGTTTCATACAGTCCCTAAGATAGCAGGAAAGGTGAGGAAAGAGGAAAGAGTGGGAGACGGGGAGAAAGAGAGGGAGAACAAAGTGTTGGGAAGAGAGAGAGAGAGAGAGAGAGAGAGAGAGAGAGAGAGAGAGAGAGAGAGAGAGAGAGAGAGCGAGAGAGAGATGGCGTCTCAGACAGACTGTCTGGCTGCACCGGGATCTCCAGCACTCAGCGTCATATGATTCTGGGGTCAAAGGTTATCCCCACTGATGAATATCGGGCTGAGCCTCGTCTCCTTCACAAAAGAAAGGGAGTTGTTTCACTCCCTGGGTCTGGAAAGTTTATTTCAGGAATCCATCCTGCCAGCACGAGACTGTAAACCTGTCTCAAGGCAGAAGAGTTACGTCCACAAATATTACTTTTTTTTTTTTTTTTTTTTTTACGGTTTTTATTGGCCTGCCAAAACATCTAGAGATGCTCTTTCTCATCGCACCTAATCACACAGCAGTGGGAGACAGAAGTTACATACACTGAGTGTGTATATTTACAAGTTAAACATACATCCCTGGGATTTGGACAGGATTTGGAAGATTACAGTTTGCAGACTGTGAACTGTGTGAAAGTACACTGTTGTTTTGTGTTTATCCTTTTCATACTGAGCGCCTCATCCCACAAGCCATCTAATTATTTCCCTGCGTCTTAAGGTTGGTGTTACACCAGCTTTTTACAGTCCCAGCAAAGGCGAAAAAAAGTGAAAAACTCAGTTAAAATACATATCTGATTATTTCCCTGTTAGAATTTACGAGTTATTTTTGTCCTTACGGCATTTCTGTGTATCTTCAACTTTCACCACAAATGTGTAAACTTTATAATGAATAATCGCAAGGCATTTCAAATAACACTGTCAGCGGGATTTCTACTAAAAGCTTCTGGGAGATTATAGCTGCCCAGGAGTGACAAGTGTGATATATGAGATCACACATGTGAACAAATAGATGGCAGACGCCTGGGCATTTATGAGCCTACTGGATCAGTCCTCGCCAGGATATACACAAGCGTTTGACAGTCTTGATTTGAGTAATCCTCCCCCTGCAGAGTGAGAAAGGGCCTGGTCTGACACTGACGGAGGTGTTTTAGAGAGGGAAGAGTGCATGGGTAGAGGTTTGAAGCCTCTTCCTTCAAGCCTGCAAGGGCAGAAACGCCATCATCACCCAAGAGTGGATTCACCAAAACTGAAGGCGAATGGATGGCACTGTGGTGGATGTAAGCGAGGCACGGTGTGGCCACGTTTAAGGTTTATACAGTTAACAGAGGTTATATCAGAATAGGTATACATGGTTTAATTTTCAAAAAACACCATATTTTTGTTGTACTGCACATTGCTGCAGCTCCTCTTTTCACTCTTGTGTTGAGCTCTCTGTTTTAGCTACAGAGTGAGGCATCTCACTTCTGTTCCATCTTTGTTGGGAGTCGCACATGTTCAGTAGCTAGGTAAGGACTACTAGCCAGTCAGAAGCAGTGTATGAGGGCATACCACGCTAGCAGCTAGGCGAGCATTATAACGTGTGTTACAAAGTGACACACGGAAGTAAAGGCTGGACTACAACAGAGCTGTTTGGAGCAGTTTGTGAACAGTGTTTTCTGTTGGAGACGGTAAGTCCTTTTGGGGTGGAAAAGATATATAACAAAATAAGGAAAGGGTAAAAGCCAAAAATTATAATATGAGCATTTTAACACTGTGGTTCCCAAAGGGGGATCGTTGAGGGGGGTTCCAGGTAGAGATGTTCCGATACCGCCTAAAATGCTGGTAATCGGTATCGGAAAGTACTGGAGTTTATGCACCGATCCGATAACACCTAATTTATCCCTGAAGAAAATCTACTTTAAAAGTAGTTTATTTATGTTCTTTTTCTGTTATGAGTGACAGTCAAACTGGATAATAAAAGAAAGTTCTACGGCATTCATTGTTTGTGTTTGTTCAAAAAGTTTGACCCTTGTGTTGTCCTTGGGTCAAATTTGACCCATTTACAAAGTTTTTCATATCAGAAATATGGGTTTCTTTTAACCAAATTGTCCAAAAATAACATGGATGCACGTTGTATGGTATGGAACCCATACAACATTCTTTGCCGGTAACATTTATGATTACTTCTATTGAATTTTGGGTGTTTTATTCAATTTTATAGGATTTGGTTTCAAAACAGTATCCTGACTAAACTTTGACATATACCAGTCTGTAATTCACTCAACATCCTCTGATCTAAACTATTAGTAGGGTTGGGTATTGTTTGGGTTTTTTCCCGATACCGGTGCTAAAACAATACTTTTAAAACGGTGCCGGTGCCTAAACGGTGCCTGAACCGGTGCCTGAACCGAAATATATATATTTATAATGTATATAATATAAAATATAAAAAAGGAGCACAAAACGACAGTTGGCAACATTAAAGAACGGCTTGTTTATTGCTAATGGTAGGGTTCCACACAGCAAAATTTCACTTTGCTCTCATTGAGGTTAAATGGAGACGATATTCGCCCTGATTTGGGATGAGATTTGATGAGAGCGACTCGCTGAGGCAAGCGAAACAAAGTTGATAAAAGTTTAACTTTTTAACTTTTTAACTAACACAAGAAGGGTCAGGTCCGCGTGTTTGTGTTTGGAGGCGGGAGTTACAAAAAAAGTCTGACCAAGATGACGGAGGTTATCAGAGCTGTATCATGAAAATTAGTATGTGATTAAAATGTTTCAACACAAACATTGGTACTTCAAATTCTGATTTATATAACACACAAACTTAGTCAGGGCACATACACCACTAAATAGACCACTGTATATGTTTATTGAGTTTAAACACTCAAACTTTTCAGCTAGCCGACAGGTCAACTGCTAGCATGTTTGGACATTGCATTTCATTGTAAGCATAGCAAGGCAGCTAGGCTACACAGCCAGGTTACTGCAAACTACCTGATAGCTACCTATGCTACCTAGCTTCAACCCTCTCTGCTAGCTGCCTAGCAGCCGGTGTTCTGTTGCGGTCTTGCGTGTTGTTTTCGCGACCACGCCCCTGAGGCAAAATTTCGCTGGCCGAAAATTTGCAAGGTGTTTCACTGTGTGGAACCCTACCGTAAGGCCTTATGGTCAAAATTAAATGATTGATTAATAATGTAATAACATTAACTTATAACAATGACTTATTTCACCAGTAAATTGCTGGTAAACGACAAAAACAAGCACCAGATGGGAAAAGGGTATTTTACAATAACTTAAAATGCAACACAAGGCTGGCGTGTAAGTACTGAATACATTTTAATATTTATTTTTGTTATCACCATATTCAACAACGTAACCGCATATCGCATATTTTCCTCAAATTGTGCAGCCCTAGTTCCAGGGGGTTCCCAGCAAAAAGAGGAATCATTTTTTCACTATAATTGTCACTATAATTCCATCCATAAGTAACACAATGACAGAATGTATAACTATTTTGGTCATGGGTTCCATACATGTTCTGTAATAAAACATCTAGTCTATAACCACGACGTTCCACTTCCGGGATTGCTCTCGTTCTGCAGGAAAATAAAAATGTGGGATGTCCGTCACCTTCTGCTTTCTTTGTGTTGGCATTCTAAACTCCGGTGGATTTCTGAGGACTATGGTTAACTGCTCCTCAGATCTCTGCAGGGTAAATCCAGACAGCTAGCTAGACTATCTGTCCAATCTGAGTTTTCTGTTGCACGACTAAAACTAATTTTGAACGTACACGTGTTCCACCAAAACAAGTTCCTTCCCGAGGCTATTTAGCAGCGGCACCGTGGCTCCTCTCGGCGCTCAGCGCCGCCCAAGACGATTGTGATTGGTTTAAAGAAATGGCAATAAACGAGAGCACGTTTGTCTCCCATCTCAGAATGCTGTGTGGACTAGCCAGACCCTCCTCCGAAGCGCTGTGGAGGAAGGTCTGGCAATGCCAGACTATAAAACATCTAAAAGCTAAACTCCTATCAGATGAGGGAACCTAGGACAAAGTATTGTCAAATGGGGGTCCGCAGTCTGATTGGTTTCAATTTAGCGGTCCTTCATATTAAAAAGTTTTGGAACCACTGCATTAAAGTGCCCATATTATGAAAAAAACACTTTTTCTGGGATTTGGGGTGTTCTTCTGTGTCTCTGTTGCTTCCACACGCATACAAACTTTGTAAAAAATCCATCCATGCTGTTTTGAGGGAGATACGGTTTCTGAATGTGTCCTGCCTTCAGTCTCCGAGTGTGATGTTACAAGCCGAAACAAGCTGGCTAACCACAACTGTTAGCTCCTAGCATTAGCGTTAGCATGCTAACGCTAATGCTAACGCTAGCATGCTACCTCTTTCTCAATAGCAAAGCACTGCTACAACACACACAAGTTCACCATAATCTACAAAAGAACTACTTACATGTGCGCCCTCATTTAGAAGTCTCCCAGCTAATCCTTGTAACTGACCGAAGTTGTAGAAACAGCCTTTCTTTTACTGTCTATGGAGCTAGCTAGCTGACATGATCTACATCTGAGCTACTGCGCATGTGCCAGTGCAATCAAAGATAGTACAGAAGAAGAAGAAGAAGAAGAAAAGAGGTCTCACTCTGTAGCTAAAACAGAGACCAGGTGAAAAGAAGATCTGCAGCAGTGAGAGAGAGCTGTGCAGTACAACAAAAATATGGTGTTTTTTGAAAATTAAACCATGTAAACCTATTCTGGTACAACCTTAAAATACAGTTATGAACCTGAAAATGAGCATAATATGGGCACTTTAACACACTAAAAAAACGATAGGAGCCAATCTCTCGTTTTGTTCACACGCTGCTTCCCGACAATCACAGAAATGAGACATGTTTGCTGCTTTCATACCTTTTTTATATGTTATAATTTCCTCTCTTTACGAAGCTTGTGCCTCTGTTTATATTTAATTTTTTTTTTTTAACTAGTTACCTACGTAGAATGAGTGTCAGGCTCGATTAAAGAGCTGTTACACCCTGTATAGTGGAATGTAACAAAGCACATTTACTCAAGTATTTGAGGTACTTGTACTTTACTTGAGTGTTTTCTTGCTGTGCCACTTTCTACTTCGACTCCACTACATTTCAGAGGGAATATTGTAATTTCTACTCGACTACAATTATTTGACAGCTTTCGTTATTAGTTACTTTAAAAATTATGATTTTTGCATATAAAACATAGAAAAAAAATCAATTTACTTAAGTAATGCTGAATTACAGGTGATTAAAATAAAGTTTATCGTTAAGAAGATAATGTCGATTGGATCAAGTGCTTTAGTTAGAGCAAGAAATATAGCACCTGTCAATTTTGTAGTTATGGAGTAATTGGTCTAGACCTTTTTTACTTAAGTAGTGACGCCGATGATACTGCCTGCATCATTACTCTGGGGCCCCTCAACCTACCATACTGGACCTTTATCACTGCTGGGCCTTATCTCATCCACACCATCAACTCTCAGACATGAGCTACTGGCCCAGGACATGACCAGATCTGCCCCCACGCCTGAGTCGCCTCACCTGCACCGGCCCGCTCTATCCTCTGCTATCACTCGGGGGAAAGATAAAGAGGGATATTTGCCCTTATTAGTGTCAATAGTGCTATTTAAGGCCTAATTATCTGTCATATGGAGAGCCATGTATTACGCTGGATGTCTGACATGTTCTTCACCAGACAACCTGGAACAGAGAGGGAGGAGGCGCGCACGCACACGCACACACACACACACACACACACACACACACACACACACACACACACACACGCACACACAAAAATACAAACCTATACATAAGAATAACAACTGAGCTTAATACTGCTGTAGCATAAGGAAGAATATACAAGTTTAAACTGATACATGA
This sequence comes from Sander vitreus, assembly GCF_031162955.1. Taxonomy (NCBI): domain Eukaryota; kingdom Metazoa; phylum Chordata; class Actinopteri; order Perciformes; family Percidae; genus Sander; species Sander vitreus. The sequence goes on along the minus strand of NC_135861.1, from coordinate 27,904,815 downwards.
GGCAAGAAAGATACTACATGGTTAAAGGTATAGGTGCATGCAGGTGTTCTGGAAACACCTGGTAGTAGTCCGTTGCTGCAGCAGCACTGGCTGCAGCTCATGGATGAAGGCAATTAAGGTTGCAAAAATCTGACTTCTTCTTGGACTCACAACTCAGTCAAATCTGAACACACATACACAACACACATATCTTTAGTTAATCTAAGTTAAGTGTGACTTACTCTTTCTGATGATATCATTGTCTAGGATGTCTGTCTGTGAACTCTCCCTCCATGCTCCAGAACTTCCGTATCACAGTAATCCAGTGGTAGTTGACTGTAAACCCATGGGTATACTGCAAACAGTAACTGCTAATAGCTAATTCGGCATACTTTCAATGGTGCCAATTTGCCAAAATGTAAACAAATACATGGGGCTCAAGTTGTAGCCCACATTATCTCACTGAGTACATAGCGGCAATTAACCTTCCCGATTGCATCCCCTAAAGAATTATGGGAACTGTAGTTCCAAAGCTCAGAGCATGATTTTACCCCAAATAGAAGTTAGGTGACAGGTGGTGTCTAAATTGTTTCTCTTTTTTTTGTCGCAGTGTCAGACTTTGAAAATCCCTGGTTCAATCAGAGCCAAAATCCAAGAGTAAAAGCAGGAGTGAGTGGGACAGAGCTAGGCTAGATGTTAGTCTTCATGCTAGGTTAAACTAAGCTGTAGTCTCATATCAAACACACAGGTTAGAGTGGTATGAATCTTCTCATCTGACTGTCGGCAAAAAAAAAATCACATTTCAACATCAGATTTCCCAACATGTCAAACTATTACATTAACACACACAGATACAAGCAGTGTAAAGAGGCATGCAAGAAGTCAGACAATAGGTCTCGGGTCTGCGTGTGCAATTGTCCCTAATTATGACAATGATTCAAGGGAGCTCCACATTCCAGTGCCTCTTATGGTTTTGCTGCTATGTATCTTGGAGCCTGTGGAGCCATTAACACGATACCAATCTCACCAATGGCTCCAGTTTGGGCCTCCCATGGGCTCCTGAATGCAACCTGTCCAGCTCTAGGGGATCCAAACATCCACCCTAACCCTCCCTCCCCTCTACACTCACACACTTTTCTCCTCAAGGAGGTGGGCATCAGGACAAACAATCAATGCCAATGACAGATCCACGTCAGACAGAGCGTAATTATGGGAACAGCGTTCTGGGAGATACTGTGTCATTAAAACCCACCGTCTCCACTCCAACTGCACCAGACTCTTTCCTGCTGCCTGTCAATGCTGTGAGGTGTATGTGTGTGTGTGTGTGTGTGTGTGTGTGTGTGTGTGTGTGTGTGTGTGTGTGTGTGTGTGTGTGTGTGTGCGCGCGTGAATGTCAAGCTGAACCAGTGTTTCTAATGTGTCCCTTGCCCTCATATAACTTTTTGTGTAATTGCGCCAGAGGTTGCTGAGTGAACCTGTAAAGGTGCAGAGATGTAGACATGACAGAGACATGAGACAAAAAGCTTTTTAGGGGCCATGCATGACTGAGGGAAGCCTCAATTGCGCTTGACAGCCGCAATTTGAGAACTAAATTGCTGAAAATACTTACATAGCTGCTGTCTGATTTTGAAACCGCCCAGACACCATTAATGCAAGATTATTCAGAGGAAGATATGACACATTCAGTTTGCACAGGGCTACAGAAAAGTGGCCATGGCACCCAATTCGCCTAGGTAGCCTATTTGATGACATGATCTGTGTTTGTTTCTCTTCTTCTTCTTCTTCTGGTCAATAATTAAGCTGCTGAGCCCAACAACAAATCATGAGATGCCAAAACAAAACCCAGGGACAAATAAATGTGAATTAAAATCTATCTCCTCCAATTTAAAGCCAAGTGGCACATCAATGAAATGACAGCTGAGCAAGGAAATACAGCGTGAATCATTCATCATTCATCAGTGCTGGAAAAAGTAAAAAATAGCAATACCACGGTGTAGAAATATTCTGTTACTAGTAAAAGTCCTGCATTCAAAATACTACTTAAATGGCTATTGTAGCCTTCAAATTTCAAACTCTTTTTCAAAGGCTGTGTTCATGATAAACGTTTCTTTGTGAAGCTAACCTGAGCTGCAAAAAAACAACCGAAACAATAGTGACCTTAAAAACCCATAGAGCTCATTCAAACTGAAGGTGATAGGTCCGTCACTATGAGCGACGCCTTTCACATAGGCCTACTTGTGTGATCCATTATCCAATATATAAAACTAAATGGCAATCCAAGAGCGCAGACCTCCACCAAGGCCATGTGCCCTATCTCTCAAAAGGTAGCGAAAGTAAAAAATAATTTCTGTTTTCCGCCCCGTGATTCACATGCTACACCCTTCCACCAATAGCAACACCAAAGCACTTTTCCTCTTCAGTCCCCCTACAGGTTGGAAGCGGAATTGTCCATTACCGCTATCGTAGTAGTTTCTTATGTCTCATTCGGACGACAGATCCGCTACCCGATCTGGCAAACTTGCATAGTGCGGTTATAGCCGATAGAGGGCCGCAAAGAAGTGCCAGTAACCCTGTTACGAGTTGATGAACCACTGAAACGATTTTGGAAACATTATTTTAAGGTACAAATAATCTTTGGTGTTGCTTTAAAGGTCCAATGTCTAAGAATTTCTCTCATCTAGCGTTGAGATCATAAATCGCAATCAACTCTCTCGCACCACGCAGTTCAACATACGTATTACAGCTACGGTAGCCTTTTGCTTTTTTCAATATCCTTTTGCTTTTTATGGGTGAAGAAGAAGACTCCTATTCCGGAAATTTGGATTTTGAATATGTACATGAGGCGGATTGGCAATCGGGAGAGTCGGGAATTTTCCCGGTGGGCCGGTAGTGTTTCGAGGCCGGTCTGATCGCCCGCTCCGGCCAACGCTGTCAGCTCCGGTCAGTCTGATCGGCCGGTCCGGCTGCCGCTGCCCGCTGGTCTAACTAACCTGTACGGCGGGCCGCAGCAGCCTATTATTTCCGAACATTCATCTCTCCCCCGCCCCCGGAGGGCTGGTGGTCTACGAAATTTCCCGGTAGATTTTTTTGTCCCACTCTGCCGCAGTGTATTAAGATATCGTGTGGTCCTCCATGTTTCCTTCTCCAAAGTTGCCGGGGCCGGGAAGCGACAATACCCATTAGCAGCATTAGCAGCATTAGCAGCACCTGTGAGTTTATCATGTGACAGCGAAAACACGAAAGGCGGAGCAGTACGTCCTGTATGTCCCTTACCGCTAACGTATTTCAAGATGGCGCATGAATATGGAGCGTCTACCCCCAGTTCATGGTAGTGAAAATGTAAAAATTCAAGCCAATAGGAATACTTGGAATTGATGGTGGTGGTACATATTTATGAAAAAGTTTGTGAATGGGCAACACAGATATCTATAATGAACAAGTATAAACGTTACACACTGGACCTTTAATGAAAATCGGGCCAGTCGGTTTTCCGTAATCCTGCTGACATACAAACAGACAAGCAAATGGAAACCATGACCTCCTCTTGCAGGGGGTAAATGTTGATTAAAGTGGCTTTAAAGAGCTAGCTATAAAAGTCAAAGCAAGTGTCATGCTGGAGGAGGATTTCCCACAACCTGGAAACTCAAAAGCTGTTTTTTAATAATGGCTTATAACAGATCTATAAAACACTAGCAAATGATTTATTTCACATTAATAAGGTCATTAATTGCATAACCCAAATACACAAATACATAATACTCTTAATGTGAGAACAGCAATGAATCCAACTGCATGGCATTCATCTTTAATCTTCTTCTCCACTTGGGACGGTATCACGGCAACAGGTTTGTTTCGGGCCGCCTCAGTATCAGCAGGACTCGGACTGCTCGGCTCTGTTTGGAGTAACTTAGGCTGCTGTTAAAAAATCCAAGGCATGCTAAAAACATAATATACAGGAGCCTGGCATCCCTAAGAGAGAGTCTCGCTGTCTGTTCCTCTCTGCAGGTAGCCATGTTTGGAAGTGCTGACAAACAGAGAAGAAAGACAGCATGCATGGAGTTCTGGGCCGGTGGCTGGCTCCCTGCCAAAATGTCACGTCCTCCCTTACGTTTGGGCTCCAACTATGGTCATATCTCGTAACCACGCTTGATTGTGTGTTTGGAGTAAACTGCAGCCCTTTTAATAATAAAGAGCTGTGCTTTGGATCAACTTCCCTGCTACATATTCATTTTGAGTTAGTAAAAAAAAAGCATAAGATATTAAAAAAGTGTCACGTTTGGCTCTAGTCTCCCTTTTGTATCAGGGAGGCCTGTACACAGGGGGATTTGCTTAAAGCCGTCACCCAATGAGTAAGTCTCTAAGGTAGAGGAATCTCATAATTAAGGCCTCATTAAAGCTACACAGCACAACTATGTTGGTTTACTGGGCAGACAGAAAGCTCACAGATTCACAATGGGGCCATTCATGATAGCTCACTTCTCTGAAGGAAAAGAGAAAAGGCAGTTGCTCTTAGCATTTGGGCAGATGTAATTGCAATCACTCAGCTTGTCTGATGCTGATAATGGGGCGATGGGAAATTCCTGTCAGAGTCGTGGCGCAGGGTGGTTTCGCAACCACTTTGGCAGGCTCCGTGTTCCACTGCAGGGCAGCGAATGCGTTACGGCATGCTCACATAGCTGTCATTAAACACATTTTGGAAAGAAAAGAAGAAAAAAAAAAAACTTAAGACAATCAAAACTCACAAGTGTGTGCCATTCTCCTGCTTGTCGAGCAATGAAAAGGCCAATGTTATGTAAACCTATATTGTCTGTCATCCCCGCACTGTTAAACATGTTGAAAGACTACAGCTTGTGAAAAAACAAAAATAAAAGGAAAAGTGAATATGCTTTAGCAATCCCACTCCCCTAAAACACACTATACTGTACATTCTGGCTGAGCTATTTTCAACATCTTTATTTTCATTTGTCATTTCCGAACATTTCTCTTGACTGGTAGTTTATGTGAAAGCGAAGCTGCGGGGAAATAAGAACACATTACGTTTTTTTTTTGGTTTTTTTATAAAACTAAAGTAATGTTTGTTTTCCAAATTCTGACTTTTCAGGAAGCAGCCCATTCCTGTCTGAAATGTGTGCTACAGTAGGTGGCTGAAATAGCACATGGGTGCAACGTTCTTGTGGTTGGTTCTTGGGTACAGTATGTGACACTTGGCATCCCAGCAATGCTTCCATGAGAAGCCTCTATTATAAGGCATTCATGCAATGACGCTAACAAGCTCCTTTTACTGGCTGGACAAGCATTCGTGCAATAAAGTCCTTATTATTGCTTTGTGAGACCACCCAAGAAACAATATAGTGATATTAAAGATGTTCTAATCATCTCCAAAGAGTAGCAATAAAGTCTCATTTACTGGACTGCAGTATGTTGTGATGGACAACAGCTATTCAGTTTTAATTAAACTGGAAACTTGAGAAATATAAAAAAAATCATGAAAAAAAACGCCAGGACCAAAGGTAAAAGCCGTTAGATTTAGTTTCCTGAATGACGTGCAGAGGGTCTCATTTCAAACACTGAGGTGTTTTAGTAATATTTTACATGCAGTCATGAATTCACCTGGCAGTCTGCAAGTGTTTCCAAAGGTATTTGAGGTATTTTGGGTATTTTACAATTCAAATGATGCCACGGAGAACATTTTGTAAGAATTCAGAGGGCGTTGTCATAAATAAATCTGAGATACTAAAATAGAAAGAAATTCTGATAGCAAGTTAATGAAATTTAGATATGAAGTTACAGTTATTGCCTCCCCTGAATATGCATCGATATTACCATCATTATTATGCGCAGAGACCAGATGGCAACATTTTCAAAAGTTTAATTTCAAATTACAGCATGGTATGGGTAATAAAAAAAAAATAGCAAAAAGATATAATTTTATTTTTGCAATAATCTGTGGTTTCAAGAGTCCACGAGAGTGTCAATCAACAAGTGATTCATACGTTTCCACAAACATAAATACCATATCAAAGTTCAAGGCTTTTCAATGTTACTGGTGTATTAGTTATTATAAATTACATTACATGTACTGTATATGTCAAGAAAAGAATAAAATACAGTTAAAAATAAACAGATGATAAATGATAACACAAAATAGACTGTAAAAATAATCTTAGGGTTAAAAAAAAAAGTTATCTTACAGCTGTCTTGGTCAAAAGGTGAATCTCGATTTGTCTGACACATAAAAAAAAAAAAAAGAGACTAAAGGCGTATTCACATTATCACGGTAAAACAGCTTTTTTCTTATTCTGCCTCTGATTGGCTCACCCTGGTATTCTTACCCTAACACTAGTCTCGCATGGCCAGACCTTCCTCCACAGCACTGCGGAGGAGGGTCTGGCTAGTCCACACTACATTCCTGGATGGAATCAAAACGTGCTTTGGTTTATTGGCATTTCTTTAAACCAATCACAATTGTCATGGGCGGTGCTTAGCGCCGGACAGAGCCACGGTGCCGCTGCAAAGTAGCCTCGGGAAGGAACTTGTTTTGGTGGAACGTGTACGTTCAAAGGTTGTTTAAGTCGTTCAACAGAAAAGTCAGATTGGCCAGATAGTCTAGCTAGCTGTCTGGATTTACCCTGCAGAGATCTGAGGAGCAGTTAACCATAGTCCTCAGAAATCCACCGGAGTTTAGAACGCCAGCACAAAGAAAGCGGAAGGTAACGGACATCTGGCCGAAAAAGAGTGACATCCGGTGGAATTTTCGGCAAAACGAGAGCAATCCCGGAAGTGGAACGTCGTGGATATAGACTACCCTAACCAATCCCCACTCCCATAGCCTAAACCCAAATACGTCGACCATTCTAGCAGATCCTGATTTAGGATCTACCTGCGCAGTGCTGAGCAGGAAGTTCAAATTTTTTTAACTTTGACCACTGACCTTTGTGAGCACAACCAATCGCTGTTGACCATGCTTAAACTGAGAGACGGAATTACTTGGGTCTGAATTTCCACAAGTGTAAACAACATAATTGGCTTCATATCTAGCAATAAAATATCAGCTGCAGCTAGCAGGTTTGTTATAAAACAGGCTGTTCTCATGAACCATTCGTCCATATAGCTACGAAAAAGAATGCACTGTAATCTGTATGCATTGCATATCTTTTTTGCTGTATGCACTACAGTGACTGCTGATGTATAAGAATGATCTGGACCGAGTACGGAGGAGGTCGGAGTGGATAAGTGGGTCATAAAACACAGCTTTCAAGTTGGGGAGCGGAGTTCGCTTCCTAGTGAAAACAGACAAAAAAGACTATGTACTATATGATACGAACCAGTTCATGAGAATGTGCATTAAAACACCATTTGAGTCTCTGAAATGTAGCAATCTACAGCTAAGGTGGTGCTGTTTGGTACAGCACCACTGGGAGTCCCAGAGTGGTAAATAGTGTGCTGAACCAACGGCAAAGGCAAGACCCTTGTTTTTCCGTTGTAATATGAATACGCCATGATAGTCTACAGCCAGGTTGGTGGCTCTATGAGGCTGTACTTAGTCACAACGGTTCTTAAATGCTAACATTAGAATGCTAACATACTCACAATGGCAAAGCAAACATGCGGATGTTTAGCAGGTATAATGTTTACCATCTTAGTTTAGTGTTTCAGCATGCTAACATTGGTTACAATTCTTCCTGAGGGGGACATGAATGTCTGTACCAAATTGAATGGCAATCCATCCAATAGTTGTTGCGATATTTCGCTCAGAACCCCAAATGTCCACCTCATGGTGAGGCTACGAGAAAAGTTAGTGGACCACCATAGCCAGTAGGATTTATTCTCTTGGGACCATAAATGTCTGTGCAAAATGTCATGGCAATCCGTCAAATAGTTGTTGAGATATTTTGGACAGAACCAAAATGGTGGAACGAACGACCAACATTGCCACGCCGCAACGTGGCTTAAAATGCAGTAATATTTATGTTAAAAAACAAGTTATTACATATGTGGGACAAGATCTTGTGAGGCCGTATTCTGTCTATTGAGCATGTTTCCATTGTCCAGTGTACTCACAGTCTATGTACCATATAACAAATATAAATGTGAGATTTAATCCATGATAAAAAATAACTATAGTTTGTGTACATAATAGATCATGTAGACACATTAAACACACAAATACTACAAATAGTACTTTCTCGTGTTCCCTAGCTCTTCAACATCTATCCAGAGAACATTACAAACATTGATATTTGGTTTTCTGTAAAGGTCTTCAACAGCCACGAAAGATACATGTAAAAGAAAAAACATAAACTCTAACAGACATACTCACTGCTTAATTTTCAGGTTATTTTATTGGTGAAGCAACAGGCATCCCAAGTTCCTCAGGGAAGTGGCAGCAGTGCACTGTGAAAAACAAACTCAGTCCTTGACTTCTTTACACTGTCCTTTCACCATCTGACAAGCAGTCAAGTCCATGTCAGCCTCACTTCCTTCCTTCAAACCTCCCCTGTGGTTTGGTACTGTGTGATGGTGCTCATAAGCAGTCCATTGCAAAAAAAACTAAAACAAAACAAAAAACGCACAAGACGAAAACGGCAGCAGTGGATGGCTTGGATGACGCCCGGTTCCTGTTGTGAGACTATACACCGAGCAGCATGCCCATAAAATCGGAACCATTTTGTACTGTGATGGAGGCGCCTGCTGCGTTATCCACAAATATGGAGGTGTACTGCCCAGCCTGCAGAGGAAAAATACACACCATTGATAAAGGAAAGATTTGCACAAACACAGATATTTCTGTGTGTTTCTAAGTGGTCTGCTCACCTGTAGCTCCAGCAGCCCCTGCACGCTGACAGTGAATATCTTGCTGTTACTTTCTAATCCAACAATCATCTCCAGCGAGCTGCAATCACATAAAAAAAAAAGGACATTTCAGAATAAATACTGTGTTTTCAACAATGCGTGTCAAATTTGCAAATTTCAAGACCTTGTGAACCAAGTGCCAAATGCCTTATGATAAAGGCATTGTTCGACATTTTGAGAAACACGCGTATTTGCTTTCTCACCGAAATCTTTCTTTAAAAGGACAGTTCACCTCAAAATTAAAAATACAGATTTTTTCTCTTACCTGTAGTGCTAACCAACCGTATCACCGTGCACAAGTTAAGTGTGATTTATGCTTCTGCGGAGGCTCCACGCAGAGCTTTTCACTGTAGCCTACGTAAGTGGCCTGAAGTTTATACTTGTGCGTCGGTGTGTGCGTCGATCTCTTTAAGAGAATAGCAGGGCCAGCATGTGTGTGTGTGCGTGGGGAGTGTGTGGTAGACGGCGATTAGCTTCGGAGCGAGTACCAAAACTAGAGGCATAGTGGGAGAAACAAAGTGTCTCCCCTGTGCTTTCTGACCACGGTGGGAAATCTGTAGCAGGAAAAGTTAACCCTCTCCTTGATTTCATGTTGTTTATAGAGAAGGAGAACCAGGAAATGAGTAGGGGGAAATGCGACGCTACCAAGCCACGGCCGAGCGACGTGTGTCGCCGAGACATGTAGTTATACTTCTCGAGAGGTGCACTTCAGGCGGGGTCAGCCCTATGTTCCCACATTTCTAGGACATTTTCAAAATTAGGTCTTGTGTTCCTATGCGAACACAGGGCCTAATTTTGAAAAATAATCTTAGAAATGTGGGAACATAGGGCTGTGGGAACATAGGCACGCTCCTCTTCAGGCTACGGCGTAGGGTCCGGCTTAGGGTCCGTGTCTCCACGTACCTACGAACGTAGCCACCGTGTAGATTTAACGCAGAAGCATAAATCACACTTCAGAGGGGCGAGAGGCTCGTCCTCTTCGGCTGAGCTGTAACTACAGCTAACAGATACTGCTAGCCCTCCTGAGCTAGCTAACGCTACAGCTCAGCCGATGAGCCTCTTGTCCATGAGTACGCTTCCTTCTGCGAGGTGATATGGTTGGCAGGTGTAGCAGAAAGAAAATAGTTCCTACATGAAACTGCTGACAACCAGGTTTGTGGATTATCCTGAGTAACCGGGTCTTCATTTTTGGAAAGAGACATTGCTGTCGAGTTTTTCAAATGTATTTTATTTGGTGTTTTGAGCACCTACAAGCCGAGTGCCATCTAGCTTCATTATATCCGAGAGAAGGCAGACATCTCCACAGCCGATATCTCCAACACAACTCACACCAGAACAATCTAGATTGATAAATAGCACTACAGGTAAGAGAAAAAAAATAGGTATTTTTGATTTTTGGGTTGAACTGTCCCTTTAACAACTCCTTGCCCTCAGAGTCTGCAAAGATGGCTGTAACATCGCTGCAGGCTGCTTTAACCACACAGTGAGAGCACTGGCTCCTGTTAAGTGGAAAATGCTACATTTTTATGGCAAATCAATCATGTTTGTCTTCACTCCAACTGCCATCACAATGAGCCTCATTTCACATTCTCTGCATTTTCATGTGTGGGAGGGCGAGACTGGCTGGGGCTTTGGCTCGAAAAAAAGCCAAGGACTCTTTTGGGTTAGGTAACCCATCATAATAATATTATTTATACATTCCCCTCATTGTACCAAGCTAGAAGGGAGGCTGTGGAGGTCTGCGCAGTCTGGGGGAGACTTTAGGGAGCAATCATTTCTGCAATTTTCACTGACTTTATGTAAATAGAAATTTTGAAATACTGGAAAGAACTCAGAACCTTCCCCAACTGGATTTGTAAGTTTTTACGCCATGTAGAAACACTGTATCAGATATTAACGTCATTATCTGTCTCCCACATCCCAAACAAGGGCATTTCACTGCTGTGCTGCTGAATGTAACAGGCTGCCTGAAGTGTCAAAGGTGAGTCTATAAAGATTAGTTAGGCGACAGGGACGAGGGCTCTAAGTGTGAGGACATTTCCTTTAAAGACCTGCTCTGCTTTATACAGGAAATGCCAAACTGGTTCCACACAAACTGTAACAGACAAAACCTTTAACAGCTCATAAATACTGGTGACAGTTAAGGCCGCATTAAACACCAATAAAATATCACTGTTACACAGGGAAAGTAAACAGTTTGTCAAAAACAAGAATGCAAAGTGTGGTTGTTGTAGTCATACTTCCTAGGATCAGTAATAGGGGAAGCAGTAGATCAGTCCGTAGGGACTTCGCTTGAAAAAACGGAGGGTCGCAGGTTCAAGTCCTTGTATGGACCAAGTGCAGAGTGTTCACCTTCTGGGCACTGCTGAGGTCCCTTTGAGCAAGGCAACAAACCCCCAACTGTGCGGGCCACGATCATTGGCAGCCCCCCCCTTGCCTTAGTGCATGAATAGGTCCTGTTTGTGCATGTGTGTGTATTTTGGGCCAATGTGTAATAGCAACAGAGTGAAAAATGTCTATACTTGATCAATAAAGTATAGAAAGAAGAATACAGAAGTCTTTTTCTTCTAATAGGTGGTATGACTGACAAGCATGTGTCGATGTGCATGAGCCATAAAATGATGTCGCCACGTCTGTCGTTCCTCAGCGCAAAGGCTCCGCAGGTTGTTGTGGCGTACGGCCGTGCATCTCTGAATTTTTGTAAATCGCCGCACGCTGCACTTTCCGTTTCAACATGGTCTGCTGGGAAGACTGGCCGAGCAGATTCGCCTGTACAAACATCTGTATGATTCTTCATGTACAGACCACAGAAAGTCAAATGGCCTTAAATATGTGTCTAAAAGAGAGAGACACCACGCTGGGAAAAGACAAAGCATTTTGCTGAAGAGTGTGGGAAAATATGAGCGATCGCTTTGTCAAAGCTAAAAAAACGGCCTCATGGTGAGTGTTCGTGGCATCGAGAGGCAAACAGTAACTTTATAATTACACAAATGTAATGCTTGACGGTACGTCGGTATTTAACATGAATGTGTTTACTACTGTTGCCAGGCAGCCTGCTCTCCTTTACTTACGCTCTCTTCTTCTTCTCTACTACTTCTTGCTTATTCACAGATTATTTTGTTTGTACGCACCCTGGCGTTTCGGAGAATACTGCAAGGAACAATGCGTTAAGTATAAACGTCTCTGAGCAGGCTTGTAGCGTGCGCACCATCTATGGAGGCCTGTGCCACGGTGTCAAGTGAGAGTATAACTGAGGCTTTAGGGAGAGTATATCTGATTCAGGATAGGAGTTCTCCAGCATATTTAGCAATGAGGGTGTATACATGCTCACTTGTATTCCGGTTATGATTGGGTTTTTGAAGTTTCCCGGTTATATTTCAGAAACCTGGTTAAGGTTTTCCTGGATTTCAGAACCTGAATATGCTACATTGAGTACTCCAATAGAAACCTGTGGCATGTAAACACCCCGTCCAGGGTTTCTGAACATGCTCTGTTGGTCCAGCCCATAGAGGTTGAGATGTCAAGGATTCAAGACAGAATTGCACACAGATGATTGAAACCCGATACTGTTAGATTCATGAATAACCAGGTTTCTCATGTTCCATCTAAACATCGAATCCGGAAGATCAGAACAAGGATAAGTCTCAAAAGCGGGATACTGGTGCACATGTTAGAGCACTCAATGGTGAAGGATACCTACGTGTATCTGTGGCAGAGTGATTCAATGCAGATCAGCACCCGGACATTATCCCTGGCCTTTAGCTGACTCTTGCTCCTCTTCACCTCATTGTGGTCTGTAAGGAGGCAAAATGTTCACAACCACATGAGGATACTGTTCACAAAAATATATTCCCCTTGAAGTGACCAGTCACTAAAAGCCCTAAACAGTGATTATCCAATCCCTGTAACTAGACACAGCAGGCCTGTCAAGCTTTGGATTTCTCCGCATCCTGAAGCTGTATACACGAGGCTGTAATAAACAGAGATACTCTGTTTAAAAACAGTTTTGATGCTGGTATTTTTTTTTTGCCTTTCCAAAACCAAAAACACAAGAGCAAAAGTGTAAGGAATGGATTAGACTGTGTTTAGAGTATCTGCTCTAACGCAATTGCACGCCCAGCTAACTAGCTAGCTTCCTGTAGTAATAACCTTACCTGCTAATACTGCATTAGTTTGTGGGGTGACTAGGCTTATGTAAGTGGTTCTGCCCTGCTCGTCATTGGATTTGAGGAAGTTTACACTCCAGCCAACGTTACCTGAAATAGCGTTATGTTTGCCAAACACATCAGTATGTCCTCATCCTAAAAGAGTCTTATCTTGTAACGATAAAAGCGAAAACATACTGTTTGTAAATAGGAACAAGTATGTAAGCTAAGCAGCCAAATAGGGTTATGTTGGGACAATACATTTTTACTCATCATACTTTTAATACTAGGACTAACTAGCTCTACACTGCTGTTTCTTTATCTCCATATCTTCTACATGAATTATCAATTGGTGAAGATGTTGACTGTGACATGTAGCTTTAGCCTCAGTCTTTTAGCACAATATAATGCATGTAGCCGCCGAGTACATATTTGGGTTGTCATTTTGAAATGTGTCAGCTGAGAACGTTAATAAGTCAGCTGGAGACAGCGTTTTCAATCAAATCATGGAGCTAAAGTTAGCTTAATTAGCTAGCTAGCTACAACTGATAAAAACGGAATGCTTTACAGGCGTAGCAGCAGCAACTGAGGGGGAGGGGCTTAGCGAACAGTAAATTCATTAGCAGAATCAGGACTGTTCCTTGACTGTTTAAGACCAGTGGTTCTCAAACTTTTTTCAATAATGTACCCCTTTTTGAAATATTTAAGTACCCGCTGAACAGCGCAAAACATTTTTGGTAGAAAAAAACCTATTTAAGAAGTACGTGCCTGTTTAAGCTAAACAACAACCTTGTAACTGAAAAAACACCTAAATGCTAGCATGTATTTCAAATGTAGAGAAATCCATCACTAAATTCATTTGTTATTATAGTATAATTATTTTAAGGAATTATGTATAAAATAATCTCACAAACCCCCTGCAGTACTCCAAAGTACCCCTAGGGGTACTATATTAGTAACCCCATTTAACCCCAACAACACTGTTTTAGACTCTTATGGCCTCGCTATATGTACTGTAATAGCTCATATAAGACAGTGACTGTGATTTACCAATGTGGACATTAGCAGAGAACTGGTAGATCCCAGTGATGGGAGCTGTGAATCTTCCAGTGGACTGGTCCATTCCCGACCCTCTGAGGAAGGCTCCTTTAGCTGGTGGCTGAAAGCACAGAAACATTTGAGTTAATATGTTTTCATTTTAGAGCGATAATGCATTGGTCCCAACATAACAACCCTCCTCTGGAACCTCAGAACAAATTGGCTTGACTACAAAACAGTACAGTAGGCAGTGTCTTGCTCAAGGGCACTTTAGCAGAAACTCCTAAAGGCCCGGTCACCTGAATTTGTTCCTTTGCTCAATAGCAAGTAGTTGAGGTAATGGTGAGCCGGAGAGTCCCAAATGTAAGAAGCTATCGTAGCTTATTAGCTGTGTCGCACCATGTACTTTCATTTTTACCCTCCTCTTTCACAGTGTAAATCTCTCCACAAAGAGGCACGTATTAGACTGCTATGGTATAAATACGTCTTTTGAATGAGCTACCCCATTAGCGACCAAATTAACTAGCCTGCTAACTGACAATTAGCAAGTTCGCTAGCTTGGAGAGCTTCCTTTCCCCTTTGGTATTTAATGAAATGATGTAAAAACATGAGAACAAAATGTCAGTAAACGGGACATGAACGATAACATAGAAAGAACCTTGGCGAACTAGCGCAAGCTGGGCTGGCTAGCATGTTAGAAGTTAGCTCGCCAGCAACAGTTGACCACCAACAAGCCCTGCGAGTTGTCACTACGTCACCAAGCTTATAGAAGCACATATTTTGTGAAGATGTGCGGATGAAATTCACTGTTCCACTTTCTGGTGTGACCAGGTTTTAAAGCCCCTAAAGACATTTTCATTTTTAATCCTCTGCCTCCTTGTGTCTTCCTTCATTGTCTTTCTCTTTACTTCTGACTCTGCAAAATCATAAAATATCCTGTCCAAAGTCATAGTAACACAGTGCTGAGTTAGAATCTTATTTCGTCAAAGCTTAATCCTCCCTCCTCCAGCCTTGTCAGCCCATCCCAACAGGGCATAGTTCTTCCACTACAGCATACTGTTTTAAACAGTGTCTATTTCTGTCCTCTCCACACTTTATTCCAAGTCAGAGACAGACTGCCTTTTGTATGCCGCCCAGAGAGTGATGTGTAGAATTGAAAACGGAGATATTTTTGACCAAAGAGCCAGTGTGAGTCTCAGAGTGGCAGCGCATGCTTTGTCAGTGCCAGTTACCAGTGAGGGGATGATCCTCTCATAATTCCCCCACATGCAAACTAAGCGATGATTACCAAACACTCGCTCTTTCAAACACAGTTAAGACAGAGAAGCAAATGGGTCAGAAAGAAAGCGTGTAACCATGCAGAGGGAGGATTAGCCAAAACTTTTACTTTTTCAGCCATGCGCATGGAGCGAGGCTGAACCAGTCCATAAACATTTACTTGGTTTCAAACAAACATACTGTCTGAAAATTCTGGAGCTCCACCAGAGTCTTCTTGTCGACCACCACAGGTCCCTTGAGCTTGCAGTGGAAAGCCTCCTCTATCCGCCGGTAGGAGGTCATCCCCTCCAGGGTGAGGAGAGCCGTAGGTAGCTGGCTGGGGCTGGTTTGTCTGTCCAGCGCTGCTGCTCTCCTCTCTGTAGCCTCTGACAGAAACATATCCAGGTTATTACTAGGGCTGGGTTTAACAAACAAGAAATCGATTTTCATTTGAATGATCCAATATCGGTTCATAAAATCCAGATTTGATCTTTGTCTGTATCATATGGAACTAGAAGACCTAAGGAGTCCATTGGTACCAACTATGTCATGCTAGCTTGTCGTGAAGGGGGTTAAAAAGGCTACGGCTACATTTTGGCGAGGGGAAAAACTGGCATGGTCATTTTCAAAGGGGTCCCTCTGTCACCTCCAGATATCTGAATGAAATGTCTCTCAATACTCCCTGACTGCAGTCTGTAGAGCTGCACGTTATTGTGTGTTCACGATGAATAAAAAGTACATTAATGTAACTGCTTTGGGGTCAATTCTTAATGTAAACATTAATGCACCATGTGAGACGGAACCTTGTACAATTGTAGAATCTCTTTCATATCCAAGCAAAATGTTTTTGCGACTGAAATATCCCAAATCAACATTGAGTCGAAAATCGAATCGAAATGTAATCGAATCA
Organism: Sander vitreus; assembly: GCF_031162955.1. Lineage (NCBI taxonomy): Eukaryota > Metazoa > Chordata > Actinopteri > Perciformes > Percidae > Sander > Sander vitreus. The sequence goes on along the minus strand of NC_135861.1, from coordinate 27,888,633 downwards.
GGACCTTTTGAATTGGAATCGATTCGATTCAGGAAATCAGTGGCGATACCCAGCCCTAGTTACTACAGTGCAGAATGAGTTAACATCAGTTTTCAAAGTATTATTTCATGATATTGTGATAAAATATAATATTGTGGTCATGAAATTGTGCATATCCATATGTTTAACTGTAGGTTATCTATGCAAAATGATTGAATGGGGAGCTGAAATGTGTGTGGGCAGGATAATCAACATGTTTCTACCTTTAATCATGTCTTTGAACTCCTGGAGAAGAACTTCCTGGGTCACTTCGGCTCCAGGAGAGCCAGGAGGTCCCTGTGGGCCAGGAGGGCCGGGAGGACCAGGTGGGCCCGGCTAGTGGAGGAAAGATGTACAAAACATTGTCGTGCATCAATTTGATCTGAAAATATGCAAGTTTGTTTTATTTACAATTTACTGCAGTACATAAGAAAATTCACCAAGCATCATCAATCAAGTACAATTGTTTGGAAAAAAAACTGCCAGACACACAGTCTATCTACTGGGTTTACCAGGGGTCGTTTGCGTTTGCGACACTTTCCAGGGAAGTTGCCAACCGGTCTTTTGACAAAGTCCATCCATGATCCCAGTGGATCCACTCGCTGGTTGTCAGAAATCTGCAGCAGAAACAAAAACACAGACATAAAATGAATTATGGACTAGTAGGGCATTCGGAGAGTGCAGACCACTGCAAAGGCATGCAGTATCTCACAATGTTAATGCAGTGTGAATCGTCCCAGTCTGGAACTCCTTTTTCCGATTATTACGAAAAACCACTTGAATGCAGCACAAACGCCTTATCTCGCAATGTTATCAAGTAAAAAATCATTTGTGTATCCGCCCTGTGATTCAGATCCGCTCCAAAATGTAATAGTTTCTTCGATGGCCCATGCTACACCTTTCCACCAAGTTTCATGAAAACTGGGCCTGTAGTTTCCGTAAACCTGCCGACCGACCGACAAACCAACCAACAAACAAATGGACAAACATAACCTCCTCGGCGGAGGTAATAATTAATAGGCCAATATGAGTATTAACTGATACGAAATAGATGGTATCAAGGAAAATTACAGCATAATCAATAATGATGTGGTGAAGTGATGGCGAGCTTATATATATATATATTATTTATTTAATTTTTTTTTGTTTACTTGGCACATTTCATACAGTGGCAGTTCAACCTTATTTACAAATTGATTCATACAATAAATAAGGCAGGAAAATAAAATGTTTATACACGCCTCGCTATAGGAAAGTAAGATTCAATGAGAAGGAACATTTTTCACAGATGCAGACTATTCTCAGCCACCTCACTCCGTAATTACAGCCTTTAAAAAAAAAGCACTATTTACCAGATTCATTATACATACATATATATATAGTTTTATTTCTAAATAATTTTGCCCAAATGAGGCATGATGCACATGACCGTACCTACAAAGCTAACTCTAAATGAGTCATTATTTCTTCCTTTAAAACCATCGTTGGAAAATCTTGCCCAAAGATACAATTAAATGGTGCCAGACACCAAGGAAGGTCACACAGGGAAACCTCTTTCTTTTGGTCTCTTCTGCCCAGTCCACTGCAATTCCTCAAAAGAGGTTTTTTTTTCCCCTCAATATGCCATCTAAGTTTAGCCCCAATTCTTCTCCGAAAGCTTCACCTAGTGCTTACTTTTTCATTCCACATAATTCACTCAGGTGCCACGTCAGTTCTTATTTGCCCAATGTGCTTGGATGAATGTAAACATGAAAATTTCCATGAGCACTCTGGTGAAAAATGAGTCTGCCCCGTGTACGTGTGATGTAGATTCTGTGGATTGCAGACCTCAATTACTGCAGTTTATAACAACATGTCAAAATGGCCAACACTTTCTCCATCACTGAAAGACATACTAGTATTTTCTTTTATTAATACTGCTTGTTTGAGTAATGCAATGATGGAAAATGTAATAAACTTGATGACAAACCTATATACAGTATGTATACCAGGGCGAGTTATGATTTAAGATTGTTAGTCTGTTTCCGAATGCTCGATCTTCTTATCTGAAATAGCTCTTGTATGATAAATGACTGTACAGGAGACTGGGATCTGTTAGGGAGATAAGAAGCATACTCCAAGAAGACCTCTGGAAGCAGCATTTGTATGCACAGTGCTACAACTGGTGTGTTTTCATTTCGGTCAAATGTGAAGCAGAAAGAATTCCAGCTTGAATCTTACTCTTAAGAGATAGAAGAGGAGATAAAGACGAGCCATGGAGGTGAACCGCCTGAAATGGAATTTGTTTAGGGTTGGCAGCGGGACATGGATCACTTATCTACAAAACCAACATGACCCTTTATTCGCTGTTAAAAGACTTGCCTCTAGTTCCACCACAACAAAGTTAGTCCTTGGTTGTCTTTTCAATATATTCTGGAATAAAAACAGTTTTTTTTTTATATTTTGGATTTACAGCAGCACCCCCCCCCCCCCCCCCCCTCTCTGTGTGACTTTCTCTCCTCTCTGACAGCAGACAAAATAAACAACTTAACAGGCGCTGCGCCGGCTGCATGTTGGATCGGTCTGTGTTTTTGTTGTGATTTTGAGGTTTGGAAACAGATAAAAGCAAGACTGATTTGGTCAAGACATGAATACTTTTACACTACTCAATACTGTTTCCATAAGACTGGGAGCCTGTTGGATAAACTGCTTTTTCCTTTGACGTGTCAATGTTTCATATTTAGTAAAATACCAGTTCTGTAAACTTTAAAAGTAATAGTTTGAAATTCTGGGAAACACTTAAACCTGCAATAACTGATGGTTATTGTTATATTTTGGTGACTTGGGAGCAGCAGAAACAAGTTGGTATGGGAAACCTGTTAGCAATTTTATTTACACATCCGGCAGTTACAGAGCAACATTATCATTCGTTTGGAGTTGTGTTTCTGGCACCTGATGAATGCAAGTCTAATATTTGCTCTCTTACTGAAAGTAAGTTGAGGAGATCGATACCACTCTCATATTTGTCTGTTCAATGTGGAGCTAGCAGCAGGTTAGCTTAGCTTAGCATAAAGACTAGAAACAGCCTGGCTCAGGTAACCAAATCTGCCTACTAGTACCTCTAAAGCTTGTTTTATCTCATTTGTTAAATTCATACAAAAACTAAAGTGTATTCCGTTTGGCACTTAATAACCCGGATGTGCCTTAAAGTCAAGCCAACATGGACGCCTCACATCAGCCAAAGTCTGCTGTTCAATTTATAAATATAATAGAGTTATATTGTCAGGGCACTTTATTTGTATTGCTCACACAACAGCTCTGTAATTATACAACCGTGTTGAGTGAGTTGTTAGAAGAAGTTATAGCTGGCAATAACCTCCAGTAATATCAAAACATGTTTTTACACTTTGGTTTTAGTACGGATTAAACAAACGAGATTGCACATGTTCATTATTGAGCTTTAGAGGTGCTGGTTGATTCACTTTGTCACTTTTGGACAGAGCCAGTCTTAATGCTAAGCTAAGCTAACCGACTGCTGGCTGTTAGCTTTGGCATACAAACAAGAATTTTCCAAAAATGTCAAACTATTCCTTGAACATACCAGTCCTGTAAGCTTGAGCAAATATTAACATGTTGACGACTGGGGGGGTGTACTAGTATTCCCTGCCTGTGGCACTTTGAGTATATTTCCACTGGGATTGATTGTAAAACTGTGAATCATCACCTCAGACAGCTCAGTACAATATAAATGACACCCACCCAATTATGAGAGCCAGTGGGTGCTAATTCTTTAAAAAAAAAAAAAAAAAAAGTCAGAGCTCCACATTTGATCTTGTGTTTATATCAGTGTCATAGGTCATCATCTTGCTTTTTCAGAGATTTGAACCAGCGCATGTTGGCCAACACGTGACTTATAATTATACATCTTAGCCATCCCCTACATAATAATAAAAAAAGACAGCATATCATTGCCAGGAAATCAGCCATACTCTGAGCTTGTTATCCTCCTTAACACACGCCATTGTAATTAAACCATTAAAACCTTGCCCTCAAGGACTTTCTGTGCTCAAGGAAGAAAGGCTATGACCAAGGTAATTATTACCTTCATTTCACGGCGAAGAAATAGCAGCAAATCACTGTATAAATAATCCAATCATCATCTTAAGGAATGCTCAACTCTTTCCATTGAACAGATTGTGTTTTTATGTTAAGCATGTGCACCGTCAGAGCGTAACATACACTACCTAGTGACAGCTGGGATGGCTCACACGACTTGCCAAAAGAAAATCTGATTCATTGTAAGCAGGTGAGTCTCTGTCTCGACTGAGAACATCAAAGAGTCCACACATGCAGACATGAACACCATATTGCTTGATGACACAAAAAGATCTGTCAGAAGCGTTCAATCTCTCACTCGCTGCAATTGAGTGTGGCGTAAAGTAAACTACGGATTCCCTCGCATCAGCACGTACAACTGGTGAACAAAGTGCGGCGGGAGCAGATCCAGGTATCAGTCTGATGGCTGATGGAGAACACCAGGGCTCTGGCTTTGATCACCGCTGATGTGTGAGTGCCTCAAAGTGGCCTTGTCTGTCAGCAGGTGCGAGCGCACGCCTTTCCAGCACGGACCGAGAGAATGTGTCAGGGATTCTGTCTAAGGGTGAGAAACTCAAAGTCTTCTAGACGGTGTTTATTCTCGTTGATGGGGCTCTAAATCATGACACACTACTGAGGATTCAGATCTGAAGAATGAGACGCTTTGTGCCCAGGGTTCGGAGGTTTTCACATCCCACATCAACACAACAGTGAAAAGATGCTCCATTACAAGTAAAAGCCCAGCATTCAACGTTAGTATTAGCAGCAAAATGTACTTAAAAGAAAAAAACGCACTTGGCCTTACTGATTTATTATAAAATATGACATTAGATTGTTGACACTAACGCATCATTGTGTAAGCAGCATTTTACTGTTTGATTTAAAATTTTAAAGGAATAGTTCAACATTTTTGGATACACACTTATTCAATTTCTGGCCGAGTTACACGAGAAACGTTGATGCCAGCAGTCGGTTAGCTTAGCTTAGCACAAAGACTGGAAACAGGGTGGGGGAGAGAGAGCTAGCCTGGTTCTGTTCAACAGTTACAAAATCCTCTGACAAGTTGCCAGGCAGTCCATCACATAACCCCTCGTAAAATATGACGTGTTAATTAGTGAGCTTCAGAGGTGTTGGCAGGCTGATGGTGTTATTGTTGGATAAAGCCAGGCTATCCATTTCCCCATTTTAGGTCATTATGTTAAGCTAAGCTAACTGCTAGCTGTAGCCTTACAATGAACGGACAAATATTAGAGTGGTATCTTTATTTTCACTGAACTCTCCCACAAAGTGACTAGGCACATTTCCCAAAATGTCAAAACTTTTTCTTTAACTTCTTAGTGGCCCCTAACCTCAGGGTCACAAAAATAATTCTGATGAGATGATTAATATGGTAGTGGAAAAGAACAGAAAAAGTTCTGCAACACAAAATTCTTTCTAATCTTTGCTTTGTTGTGGAATATTGTCTAAGTTACCTATTTGGGCCTTGAACAGATATTTAAATGAAACCATCTGAGAAGTGCAGAGGAAAAATGTCTCTTTGGTGGAACTGCCAACAGCTCAAAGACGTTTGGGAACCACTACTTTAATCTTTAACAATGCATTGTATTTTAGAAGCTTATTATAGGTAGTCTATGTAAAATAGAAAGTAACTATTACTAAAAAGTAACTGTACCTGTCAAATAAACATAGTTGAGAAAGAAGTACTATATTTGCCTGTGAAATGTAGAGGTGTTAAGATATAAAGTAGCATCAAATGGAAAAAGTACAAATTTGTACTTCAAGTACAGTATTTAACCTACAGCACAGTGAGTTTGGAGTTTTTTGGATCAATTATTGAATCAGTTGTAATCATTGTTGACCATTCACAGAGGCTTTATGGGATTTTATTACCCTGAAAAGAACAATTTAAGGTTTGCCTGGATGATTCTTTTACGTGCACTGCTTTAAGTGCGTTTGTCAGGTAGTTTGGGGGGAAATTGGGTTGAATTTATTTGAAGCAATAAAATGGAAAATATTTCCCTGGGGCAGCATGCCACCAAAAACACAAACAACTGTTAAAACATGTCTCTGGGGATGCAACCAGATACTGAAACTCTACCCCATTGCAGGCAGCTCCTGAATTCTTCCATGTGTACAGTTGAAATTAGCTTATTTTCTTTTTAAGTGTTATCTGTTTGCACACAATACTAGATGACATGAAACTTTTTTTTTTGCTGCACAGGCAGGTTTAAAAGGTTGGACAGGATGATGGAGAGCTTTCTTTAATCCCTTGTTTTTACATCCCCGTACTGCTCCCTGTGCAGCCATCCATGCATGCATGGGTGGACGGGCCTACCGCTGGGCCGATCCCACCCCGAGAGGGAGGGATCCCCGGGCTGTGTGGGACGAGGGGATCCTGGCTAACCTGCGTGCATCCCAGTCGTCATGCATCCGCCCCCATGTTCCCCACCGCTGCACCTCACAGAAACAGACTGCCTTGAGGATTTATCGCCCAAGAGCTAAATACAGTTAGGCATGCAATGTTGACTCTGTTCTCTTCTCACTGTGTTATTACTCAATTGGCAAGCACCGTGTGCAAAACATAATTACTCTATCACACTATGAGGATGCTGTTATTAGTTCAACAAATGCTGGAGGAACACTACTTGGAAGTGTAGTATAGTTTTTTTTTTCTATAGCATGCTTCTTATAATATGGCCTAATTTTTTTTTCATCACTGTTGTCCCAACAACGGTGTGTATACATTTATTGTTTTTGTATTTCAGGTGTGAGAGAAAGTGAATAAATTTGTGTTTATATTCAAGAGATAACCAGAGACAATATTGTCTTTCTCTAGTTATTAAAGCAGTGTAAGCTGAGAGAGACTTTGAACGCTGTGAATCTGTTTTGTGCACGAATTATAGCTTTGGAATTGGTGCGAGTGCCTTTTTTCCCTGTGGTAGGTAAAATGAGCTGATGAAAAGCACCAGAGAACTGGATTCATCTCAGGAACACAGGTTTGCCCCATGGCCCGACTGTGAGCACAACATTTCAGTTAAGAAGTCATTAGACCCTCTTCCTTTTTTACGATTCCTTGATCCATACAAAAACCGAAGTGTATAAAACAACCACACGTTTATAACACTTTTACCGCACATAACCCCACAGATTTTTGTGGACAGAGCCAGGCTAGCTGTTTGCCCCGTTTCCAGTCTTTATGCTAAGCTAAGCTTACCGTCTCCTAGCTGTAGCTTCATATTTACTGTGCAGATAAGAAAGTTGTATCAATTGTTCTCTGCAAGAAAGTGAGTAAGCGTATTCCAGTAAAGGTCAAACTACTCTTTTAACAGTATTGTTTTCTGGCGTCTATATGTTTTTATGTTTGTTTCACTGATGCATGGGAAATTGTTACACTAAATATTAAACTGTCAACACTCTGATGCAGTATTGTTGTGATTTTCCTTATACAACTGCACATTATAATGCACATCATATGCATTTGCAGTGTAATCTAAAGTACCCTCCTCCTGGGCGCCCCGATAGCTCAGTTGGAAGATCGGGCACCCATATATAGAGGTTTACTCCTCGACGCAGCGGGCCCGGGTTCGACTCCGACCTGCGGCCCTTTGCTGCGTGTCATTCCCCCCTCTTTCTCCCCTTTCATATCTTCAGCTGTCCTGTCAAAAATAAAGGCCGAAAATGCCCAAAAAATAATCTTAAAGTATCCTCCTCCATTGTCAATAACAAAATAAAATGGCCATCTTATGTAGACTAGTCAGCACTAGAATTGTTTTTACTCGAAGCAATAGTAGACCAATGTACTGTTCAACGTAGCGATAATTCTGAAAAACATGGTTTCAGGAACATGACCAGCACATGATAAGAATCAGGCAAGATTAAGGGATTTCTATAAATCTGGCATCAATCTGAAGCCATTACAAATGAAACTAAATCCAAATAAAACAGCCGCTCTATGTCTGCGTGGTGAAAACATAACACTGTGCGGTTTATTTTACTTGCAGATTTCATATGTGATGACAAAAGAGTTTATTATGTGTATTTATTTGCTCTCTCAGATGACTTCATTAGGCAATTTTAATGGTACATGACCTTTTTAGTGGAGTTCGCTATCATGCAACACAGACTGTAGGTAGTTCACACCATCAGTAGTGTATGAGAGGTATGCTCTCTCACAGATAATACTTTAACGTTGTTTGTTCTGGACTCCGTCCTTCATTTCCACAGAAGATAAACTCATACATGCTACATAGTAAAACATCTCAACAATACATTATGTAACAATTTGCACATACGCGCCTTCGGACAATGGTGACCCCATGACCAACATCATACATTACCTGTTAGCCTTGAGAATCCTTACGGGCGTAGGCATTAATGAATGTTTGTAACTGGCCAGCCTGCTTCAGTGTTGTAGTTGAGGAACCACCTGTCGAGTCTGAGTCACCAACTGGCGAGTTCGAGTTAAAGGTGCAGTAGGTAAGACTTATAAAACTAACTTTCTGTCATATTTGCTGAAACTGACCCTATGTTCCAGTAGAACTACATGAAGCAGGTAAGTTAAAAAAAACAAAAAAACATCTGGCTCCTCTGGCTCCACCTACAGCCTGTAGTGTGATTTGCAAAAATCCACAGCTCCCTGTTCAGATGAACCAATCAGGGCCGGGGGTGTCTAACTGCGTGTCAATCACTGCTCATGCACAAACATTCATTCTCCCTTGTGGGGGGAGGGGCTTAGGAGACCGTTTTGGGCTTTAGCGGAAAGGGGGGGAGGGACTGAGAAGTTGTTGATGTTAAAAATTTCTTTTAATTGATGTTAAAAAGTCCTAGATCGTTGCAATCCTACCTACAGCACCTTTAAGTCTCTAGTCACCAAAGGAGAGTCAGAGTCGAGTCAGAGTCAAGTCACCAATACCTGAGTTTGAGTCCGAGTCGAGTCACAAGTCCAGAGAATAGTGACTAGAGTCGGACTCGAGTCCAAGTTCAGGTACTCCATCACTGCCTATTACACATTAAAGTAGTCAGAAACGTCATCCAACTTCCGAGTTTTATTTCATGAGCGCTCAAGTCCGATTTCATAAATCCTTGTACAGGTCTAAGTCCAAGTCATTAGTGCGAGAGTCCAAGTCGAGTCACGAGTCCAGAGAATAGCAACTCTAGTCCAGGACTCGAGTACTCCATCACTGGCCTGCTTTTGGGGACCCTGAATCTTTTACCAGAGGGAAGAAGCTGGAACTCTGAGTGGACAGTGTGAGTTGGATCAGACACTATATTCGGGGGCCTGTCTGATAATAGACTGCTCATAGATTATTTGAAGTATTGTTTGGAGTATTTTACAGTGGCGCTGTTTCCTGTGGGACTCGGTCTTATGTCTTTTGGTGTAGGATGATCCAAAAAGGTCCCACACACTGATTCATTAATCATCACTGGGGATGAGAGAGAGGAAACAAAAACCCTCACCCCGGGCTAAACCCAGCCATTACTCAACACGCCAGGCGTGATGTTTGACTTGACTCCCTCAATTACAGACATCACAGAACCCTCACTGCTCTCAACAATGACAGATTCCTCTCATCTTTACAGAGCAGAGCAATAAGGCTCACGTACATGCACCTTTGACATAGTGCTTTAAATTGTACAAGGTGAAGGTTCACAGAGATCACAGTTGTTTGAAATGTACTTCACTTAACATCTCATTAAAAAAAATAAAAATAAATTCCACTCACAGCACAACTCCACACCTCGCTATTGTGATCACTTTCAAATGGAAAATCTCCCGAGGAATGCAGTGTACGACTGCACGCTGCCAGCAGCCCACACACACACGGGATTGGTCAGATAGAAAGTGAATGCCATCATAAGAGCTGTTTCCACTGTTTCCACTGGGCACAAGGGAAAAACATGTAAATGTGGGAGTGTAAATGTTTGGCTTGTTGAGAACACAAATTTCTTGCCAAGACAGCTCCAATGGACGTGTTGTTTTCTCTGGGACCTAACAGATGTGTAATAGGATAAACTTACAAACTACCCAAGGAAAGCAAGTTTAGCGCTTTTTCGCGGTGTGTGGCACGTTTTTTTTCCCCCCTTCTTTTTCTTAAGCAGAAACCTGGATAGGGTGGCACCAACAAATGCAACCTTGAATACAACCACTTCCACAGATGTCAAGCTTAAAGCTCAGGTTCTCATCAGAGGTGACAATGTTTGGCAAAGACACTATCTGGCATAACACTGCGTCTTAAGAGTGATTATGTCATTACCCTCTGATTGAGAGAGATGAGATGAAAAGAATGTTGGAGAGGGAGGCACAGGGGGCTAATCCTCACCGAGGTGTTCTCTTTCAGGACCCTTTCTATGGGGCTTTGTGAGGGGCTTACACGGCATGCTGCCCCAGTTTTTCGGGGCCGCACCGCCCCTATCGGATGTCCCAGACACAGCGGAGTCAGACTAGGCCTGTGAATGACAGAATCAATGGGCTGGGAACTACATCGCCATAGGTCTTTAAATATCTGTCCACCTAACTTTCCCAGGAGTTACATCACGCAGCGGACCTATGAGGGTCCTCGGGGGAAATAGTGTTTGTGAAGACACCCAGCTCCCCAGGGGGGAGACAAGACTGGAGGAGTGAAATCCCAGCGTGGTGCACTCTTCAGCAGGCTTTAGGGTTGACACAGGGTCATCCTTCATAGCCTCTGCTTTAACAGGGCAAACCAAGTCAAATAAACACCACCAGGCCACAACCACCTACAATGTGTTCTTAAAGATACAAAGGAGACCTCACTGCTTGGTGAGGTCTCGAAGGGGGGGGGGAAGAGAGGCAGCAAAGGTTACAGTTAGGATTCCAGAGACTGGCGGCTGGTAAGAGCTGAAGGCTGGTATATAGGGCAGTGAGAGTTATATGAGAATGCCAACATAATGGGTGGGCTGAAAGCAAAACAAATAGCCTGTTGGAAACCCTGCGCAAAAATGCAACACCAGCAATAAACCAATACATAACAGAGTCAAGGGCCAACTGTTGCTCCTGAAAACTGAATTCTACCACTGTAATGCAGTTTTGCAAGAGGAGTACGTTTCGAATGCAAACATTGGTCTTCAGTTACAAAAAAACTGTTATTTTGTCATAGAAACAACTCTCTCTAGAAAATAGAAACTGAATGTTTTATTTGTTCAGTTAATTGTGTTTATAACTTAATTTCCTGCTTCAGAGATGGCATTTATAAGGATCTTATCTCAACTTATTGTATGTAATATTATATTATCTCATCTCCTTCTGCCTGATACACTTTACTACACTTTAATACATCCTGATTTGTTCACTTAGGCCGGAAAATTGGTGTCCGACACCCGCAGCGCGCACTAATTGATGCATTGATCAGCCTTTAGATGTTCACATTCCTGGCATACCTCCGGAAGTCATCCATTTAGTGTTTCACACATTTTGGTCCATCTCACTGTCTGAAGCTTGACCTAGTAGGGCACACCTGTCCTGTCCTAGCATTTACCTTTGCCACAATTTATCTGCCGTGCATATTGCCTGTGCTGACAAGAAATCTGCACACATCATACATATCTGCAGGTTGACTTCAAACTTGAATCTGCTCTACTGTTTTTCTATATGCAATATCGTCATAAAGAAATAGCTTGTGAATGGTACAAAATGTGTGACAAGCTAAAATATCAACAACAACCAAAAAGATCACTTTGACATGATGTAATGTTTACATTTAGAGAGTTTTACCTTGATGCTTCCGCCGACCTCTTCGCTGTTGGAAATAGTAGCATTGTAGGTCTCTGTGTGTTGTGGGGTGGCCTCCTTTGGCCTTTTTCTCTCCTTCTTGGCATCCACCCCATCCAGAAGAACACACTGAGTCCAAAACACTGCAGCCACCACGGCCAGAGGCCCGGCCCCACACCACATCTTCACACTAGTTCTCAATCAGCAACAGAATCCGTGCAAAAACAGCCTGGATCTTCTGGAGAGGACTCAGCCGTGTGATTAGACAGAAGCTGAGGATGCCCACAAGGCTCACAAACACAAAGTCCCAACGGGGAGAGGGGGGGATGGGGGTGGGGGGGTGGGAAAGGAGACTGGAGGAATGCAGCTTCAGGGACTCCCTGTCCAAGAGACTGTCAGGCTGACTGCTGCCGCCGTTGCTCCCCTCTTGATGAGCTCTCAGCCAGCGCAACGATGCAGGGGCACTGTTAACTCTAGCCAGAAAGCTAGGAGGCTTACTCAACTATGAAATGTGTCAAGCAGAATGGTCCACGGGAATGACAGATCGGTGCAGATCTGACAGCAAATAAACCCATTAGTGAGATTTTTCACGCTTTCTGCTCTGTTGGGGGGTGAGGTGCAGAGAAGGGAGGGAGGGAGGGAGGGTGGGGGGGAATACAGGGGGCAAAAGAAGAGGCAGAGAGGAGGGGCGTCCAAAGCTAAGGGTGGGCTGTGGGAGCTAAGAGATGGATGGCAGTATTCTCTCCCCCAACACCCCCCACCCCCCCGCGCGCGCACGCGTTCTCTCTCTCTCTCTCTCTCTCTCTCTCGCTCTCTCTCTCTCCCCTGCTGTTTCTCACACTGAGCAGTGGATCAAGTCGCCGGCAAAGTTGTGTGGTTGCTGGAAAAGCTGCAAAATCCACAAAAGTTGGGCTTTCATCAGAAGATGCAGTTCAGTGTTCAAATCAATCTGTCTGACCCGCACACCGTGCACCCCGCGGGGGTTGGCAGAGTGAACAAAGCCCAGGAGGAGACGGATGAGGTCAAGTTTTGATCTTTGCCCAGCCTTCTTCTTTTCTCCTCACCGCTATCACAAAACATGCAACCTCACAAGGTAGCAGGTAGATCTTCTGCTTCTGTCTGACACAACTCAGGTGCTTCCCCCCCCCCACCCGCTAACACTCCCAACAAGTCATCAAGTCCAAGGCCACGTGCGAATTTCAAGTCAAGAGAGCAGTGTTTTGTTGTGCGGTAGGTCCCTTTTTGCGTCGCGCTCCCTGTCCCTTGTCTCAGTTGCTCCGACTGAGTTTACAGGAGGGCTCACACTGGAGTTTTATCATCACCCTTTCTCCCTCCCGCTTCTTTCTCCCTCACCCACTCCCTCTCCCTGTGTGTGTCTCTCTCTCTCTCTATCTCTCTCTCTCTCATACACACTGTTTCTCTCCCTTGCCTCTATTGGCAACCTTACTAGCTTATTCAGCTCTGTTTTATCTCATAGATGAAATGTTCAAGCTGAAGAAGTTCTTGGCAGAGACGTTGTGTGCGTATGCGTGTGTGTATGTGTGTGTGTGTGTGTGTGTGTGTGTGTCTGAGAGTGTCTGTCATTTTGGCTCAATATTAGCCTACTCCAGAGCCCTGTGTTTACATCCAAGCAAGAAATAGAAATGTGCTTTTTTGTGACCTCGAGGCATTATCTTACGTAATTTGCAGCTTGAAAACCTGCCAAAGAACCCTGACTGTGCCATTGGTACACAACAGTGCATGCGTCCATGTTTTGGTTTATTCTGTGTTGATGTTCAGGAAAAAAATGTCTTACTTTTCTGAATGCTCTAATAGGAAAAGATTTAAATGAAGTACTTATATTTCAAGTAGTGTAAATTGCAGGTTTCAGTAAATAACATATGACTGATGCGAACAAATTGTTGGTCTGGGTATTGCTACAATCAGCTCATTTGTCTAAAAGGAATCCAGCCCTCTCATACTCTTATTAGAATAAATAACATGTTAGCTACCAGGTATTTTTTTTTAGGATATTTCACAACTTGCATGTTTAGACTGCTTTTTACTCTACTTGATATTATTATATTTTAGCACAGTGCCACCCAGAGGCAGCAGCCTGCAGCACAACTACCTTTCCAGTATGGCTCCATCCTAGTTCCTGTATCCGCTGGCAGTCTGTCTGATAATGCAGCAGGTAGCAGCAGCCAACAGCGTCAAGCTCACCACAGGGAAGCAGAACAAAACTGGAAAGTTGGTAAGTTGGCCTTTAAAATAAAGGAGAGAAATTCAGATTGCATGTTTTAGAATAAAACAATAAAAAAAAAAAAGGTTTAGGACTTCCTCCAAACAATAAGACTATTGCATGTTTGCTTTTATAGCTCATGTATTTTTTGTTTGTCTCTAGTCAGTGTTTCACCATTTATTACTTCAGCTAACTATTTCAAACATGTATTCAATAGTTTTAGCTAACTATTTTGGCTACTTTGCTATTTTAGCTAACTACATATAGCCTATCCCTTTATTCTAGCTTTTTTTTCCCCTCACTATTCTAGTCATTACTTTTGTTGTTGTTGATATTTCAATATATATCCATTTGTTTCAGCTATTACCCATTTGAACCATTAACTTTTCTTACTAACTTAACTATTTTAAACATGAATCCATCCGTTTTTAACTATTATCTCACCATTTAGCTATAACTTTGTTCTATTTTAAACATGTAGCCTTTCAATACTTTTAACTATTTCAACCTTTTGAACATTAGCTATTTTTTTTATTAATAACCATATATACAATACTTTTAGCCAACTATTTCAAATGCACAGGTATATCCATTACATCCATATCTTTTAAACATATATCCATTACCATGATCTATATTTTAACAATGTATCCAATACTTTACCCTGACAATTTTACCTGTGTATGTGTATCAATTTTTTACCTAAACTTAGCACAAAAAGTAAGGAAATTTGTGTTTGGTAGATTATTTCTCTGTGGTAATAATGCTTCTTGGCAATAAATCTTATACTGTTGGAAAGCCTGTTTAGTTCCCTTTCAAATGGTGCCCCAGCGTTGAGTATGTGGGTTGCACCCATGAACAATTTGCCAAATCTTCTCTGCCAATGCCAAACAGCTTATTCTGCCATTGACTCGTTTGGTGGATTAGATGATTGGAGTTTGAAGAAACAAGACATATTG
The DNA here is from genome assembly GCF_031162955.1 of Sander vitreus. NCBI lineage: Eukaryota > Metazoa > Chordata > Actinopteri > Perciformes > Percidae > Sander > Sander vitreus. The sequence goes on along the minus strand of NC_135861.1, from coordinate 27,873,632 downwards.
GCAATTGAACAATTTATTCCTTTCACAAACAGGAGCCTCAGTAGCGTGTGGAAGAACCATACACAGCCACAACAGCCTGGCACCTCCTCCTCATGCTGGTCACAAGCCTGGTCACACACTGCTGTGGGATGGCATCCCATTCTTCAACCAGCAGTCCTGACCTCAACCCCATTGAACACTTGTGGGATCAGCTTGGGCGTGCTGTTTGTGCCAGAGTGACCAACAAAACCACGCTGGCTGACTTGCGACAAATGCTGGTTGAAGAATGGGATTCCATCCCACAGCAGTGTGTGACCAGGCTTGTGACCAGCATGAGGAGGAGGTGCCAGGCTGTTGTGGCTGTGTATGGTTCTTCCACACGCTAATGAGGCTCCTGTTTGTGAAATGAATAAATTGTTAAATTGCCAATATGTCTTGTTTCTTCAAACATCTAATCCACCAAACACCAAACGAGTCAATGGCAGAATAAGCTGTTTGGCATTGGCAGAGAAGATTTGGCAAAATGTTCATGGGTGCAACCCACATACTCAACGCTGCTGCTCATCCCACAAATGCATGTTCCTTACAAATGGGGCACCATTTGAAAGGGAACTAAACATGTTTTCCAATGGTATAGGACGTATTGCCAAAAAGCATTGTTACCACAGAGAAATAATCTACCAAACACAAATGTCCTTACTTTTTGTGCTAAGTTTATTTAGACAACTGCAGAAGTGCCCCTTAGATACAAAACATCTCGGTATGGCTTTTACTTTGAAATGGCCGCCCGGAAATGATACTTGTGGATTTGGATAGCTTTACAAAATCCTAGCAACGTTAGCAACTAGCCAGGAACCAGTTCAAGTGACAGCTTGAATGATATAACACTAACTGGAACATTAGAAAGGACTTTTACAGCCGAATCGTATACCTTCAGTGGAACTTAGATTGAGCCGTCCCACATTTTGGAATGAGGACGTTGTGATAAAGCCACGTGTACAGGAACTGGAGTCTGAAAACTTACCTGACTGGATGCCCCTTTTTCCTAGGATAGCGAAGGCATGACCCGCCCTACTCTCCCTCTGATTGGCTAGTACTCGTTGCCTTCGTTGGTTGGGTTGGTTATTATCAGGCATCAGGAGTGAGATTGGTTAGGTAAGCCAATAAGAGGCAGAGAAGTATGGCACATGCCTTCGCCATCCTGGGGGAGAAATACTTGCTGATTGGAAGCAGTACAGTAGGTCTGTTTGACTAGGAAGTCCAGCTAACATTAGCCAGCTGGCCATCTCTCAATATCCAAAGTCGTTTGAACTTCTCTGCAGTGTCGTTTTTAGTCATCGTGCTTGACAGGTTGGTTATAGTGTCTTTGTATACTGTTTACTTATTCTAGCTAGCGGTAATCTACTATGTTTACTACCCTGCCTGTGTTAGCCACGTAGCTAGCTAATGTTAACACAGTTAACTCTAACTGCGGTATAAAATAATTCCAATGACGTGACGAGGCTAAATTCCAGAGCTAACGTTAACCTTTATTTACTTTAAGGAACCGTCTGTTGCCTTGTGAGCATGTAATTCCGTGCTGGTAAATTAAAGTGGATACTGTAAACATTGACGAGGTTAACGATGCCAAGGATGACTGTTAAATTAAACGTTATTGTTGTAATCTTGTGTTGGGTTCAGAGGACATCCATGGTTCAGAATACATATCACATCTCCGTACAACATCATGAGCGCGTCACCGCTTTAGGGTTAAACTGTGATAAATCAAATCTATCAATTTTATTTGATACAATTTCTGTGAAATGTAATCCTGTCAGACGACTTATGATGTTTCAAAGCTGCCAATCAATATCTGGTGTCGATTTCTTGCTTTCAGTTTCACTCTAGCTGGTCAGAATTTACAAACACAATTCCCTCTTCTTGAGTCCTACACTTAAATATGCCTATAACGTTAATGACGTTGACTCTAATGGGATTTTCCTGTGGGCATTAAGCAAGTGCGGAAAATCCAACGTGTCATGAACGCGGCATGAAAGTTGAGCTCGTGTTGTTTGATGTGCATCAAACCACATTGTCTTGTCTTGACTTGATACCTTTTTTTCTTTCTTTTTTTTCACAGTTGGTTCACATAACTTCAAACTTTACTTTTACCCCTCTATAGGCAACCATGGCTTTTTGGAGAAAACTGTGGTGCAGAAACCTCCTGGCAGTGTCTCTGCTTTTCTATATCCTGCTCCACACCATCCATGTGCATGCACGGCCAGCCAACATGTCGGCCGCTAAAGAAAAGGTTCCAGCCAGCAAGGACGACAACGAGATTCTTCCCCCGGACCACCTGAATGGGGTGAAGATGGAGATGGATGGCCACCTAAATAAGGACTTCCACCAGGAGGTTTTCCTGGGTAAAGAGATCGAGGAGTTTGAGGAGGACTCGGAGCCAAGGAGGAACAGGAAGAAGCTGATTGACATTTTCACCAAGTAAGGGGGTTATTCTTGTCATCTTTTGAGTCACAGGAATTAAAGCATTGCTGAACTGGAAGCCTGAGCTAAAGCTGCTGATCGGGTTCTTCAGAAGTCACCAGCATCGAGTTCCAGTCCGGAGACTAGCAAATAGAGGTGTAATCTAGAGCTGGGCGATATGAAAAAAAAAATAAATCAAATATCACGGTATTTTTGACCAAATACATTGATGTCGATATTGCGGCAATATTGTAGGGCTGACTATTGGTGCTTTCACAAAATATTTACACAATAACATTTTTTATAAATAATCACCATTAATGTAGATACAATGACTAGATGGGTAAAGGCAAATAATAAAAACAGCTAGTAAGTCTGGTAAGTTCAGAAGATGACATCACTTTACTGTAACGCAGCCTTTAAAACCAGGAGAGACAACACTTGTGTCATATCACCATATCCAAAATTGAAGAAGATAGCTGGCCTCACATCGTTGTTGATATAATATCGATATTGCCCAGCCCTAGTGTAAGCCTTAGGAAAAGGTTCCCATATGCTGTGATAATTATACTTATACTAGTGATAGACCAATTTTATCGGCCGGCCGATATATCTGGCTGATATTTGCGTTTTTACGTGTATCGGCATCGGCCGATACGCGGCTACTGCGTGCGCCGATTGTTTTTTCCCCGGCGTTATTTACAGCTCTGTGTTGCTGTAGACGCTGCAGTTCACGTGCATGCACTGCCCCTTCCCCACTAGCAGAGTGCTGGTGCTGGAAGCCTGGCAGGCTTCCAGTACCATGGCAGTCTTAAATTACAAATCAAGCACTTTATTTCAATGGCTACTTTTCAGGTTTGTTTTCTTAAATTATTTAAATCTGTTGACAGAGGACATTTTGTGATGACCTGATTATATCTGTCTTATAATATGTCAGCAAGCAATGCATCATCAAGGCTGTGTTGTAGATGTTGATGAAAGCCTTTTACCTGGCTAAGGCTGATCGGGGGGGGGGGAAATCGGTATTGGCACAAAAAATCCATATTGGTCGATCCCTAACCCCCGTGTTTTTTTTCTTCTTCTTCTAGAGTAATTTTCCTCAAAATCCAGATATGCAACAACACTTTCACTTAAGAAAAAACACGCAGTTTGCAAGATGCAGTTGATCTGAAAAAGATCTAATCCTTTACCATGACTTGACAAATTTCCCATCCCCCCCTTCTTCTTACATTATTTGATCTTAAATGGTAAAGAAACGTCAATGTTTACGGGGTATTAGTGCATGGTCAGTTTAAACAAAAGCACCATATTGCATACACTAGGACAGATCATAAGGGGCATTACAGCTGATAGTATATACTTAGTAGTTTATTGACTGTGTTAATGTTCAATAACTCAAGCTGAATCAGCAACTCATTTGTCATTTTTATTTCTATCCTCAGGGTTGATTTCAACAAGGACCAGAGTGTTAGCGCCAAGGAGATGCAGCGCTGGATTATGGAGAAGACGGAGGAGCACTTCCAGGAGGCCATGGAGGAGAACAAGAACAGTTTCCGTGCTGTTGACCCCGACGGTGATGGTGAGAGAGACCTGGAACGTACAATAAAATCAAATCCGCTTAGAATTCAAAGCACACCGACCACCGCTGTGTTGCCACAGTGGGTTGTAAACAAATGAATATTTTCTGTTTAGTCAAAAACCCAAATGCTCAATTCATGTGTTGTCCATAGGTTACGTGACGTGGGATGAATACAGAGTCAAATTTCTGGCCAGCAAAGGTTTCGATGAAAAGGAAATTGCTGAGAAAATAAAGAATAATCAAGATCTGAAACTGGATGAGGAAAGTAAGTATGGAACTATTTGACAAATGTCGTAATAGTTTCAACAAATATGTGCTGCAGATATCGAAGTAAGAATACAATTGAGCTGAATTTTCTCTCCTTTCATAACTGCAGCTCAGGAGGTTTTGGAAAGCCTGAAGGACCGCTGGTTTCAGGCTGACAACCCCCCAGCTGACCAGCTGCTGAATGAGCAGGAGTTCCTGTCTTTCCTCCACCCGGAGCACAGCACAGGCATGCTCAAATACATGGTTAAGGAGATCGTACGCGACTTAGGTACATTTGACCTACTTTACCTGAATCATGGTCGTCATTGTCTTAAACCTGTGTTAACTATTCTTAGCCACTTGTAGGTATGGTTGGGTACCGAAACCGATGCTAATGACACCGGTGCCTAAATGGCCGATACCAACCGGACCGAATAGCAACGCAGATTTCGGTGCCACTTAAATGCCTGCGCAGCAGCTCCGAAACAGACGTTGGAGGCAGCAGAAGCATAGCTGCATGTGTTGCTAGTTAGCATTACAATTGACAGCAGGTAACGTTAGCTAGTAGCTGGGTTAAACACGGTTAAAATGCTGACAGCTTAAAATGCTGACAGCTTAACGATGTAAAGTGTCACTGTTTCGCTGTAGAGGATTCCAACAACGGAACATAGTGCTCTTCCTTTTTCCCCCATTTTTCAGAAAAAAAAAGATACCCAACCCTACTTGTAGACAGCGGGACGCACTCACCTTTTAAGTTGACATGGGGAACTAGTTGGCAAACAGCAGCTTATTTACACTTCCAGCATATACATACTGTAGCAACATTAGCATTCAGTCATGTTCTGGCCTGGTGATGAATGCGATATATATTAGGGCTGTCAAACGATTAAATTTTAATCGCGATTAATCGTTGAATTTCTATAGTTAATCGCGATAAATCGCATGTTTTATCACATGATAAAAATTGTATTACTTTGCATTTCAGAACAGTTTTTAAGTACATATTAACAATGGAAAGCCATTCTTACCAGTGTATCTTGATTGGGAATCAAATGAATGCAAAGACGGTGACTTTATGAACTTGATTTTAAGATTTGTATTTGTTTATTATATATTTAATCTAGTCACACATTTGAATTTAACAACAACTTTGAATGCACCACGAGGCTGTAAATTACCATTTTCATTGAACGCACCGTCTGTGTTTTTCCGACAACGGCAGCTGCAGATTGTTACATGTATACACTTAACACCGTTTAGCGTTAGCTGTCAGTATTTTAACCTTGTTTAGTCCAGCTACTAGCTAGCGGTAGGCTAACGTTAGCTGCTGTCGAGTATAGTGTTAGCTAGCGTCATGTGCAGCGATGTTTGTGTTGCCTGTAACGTCTGTTTCAGAGCATCAGAGAGAAGTGCAGACCTATCACTGGCACCGGAATGAGGCACCGGAATCGGCGTTGCTATTCCTGCAGCAGCAGAATGTGTTACGAGGAAGTACGGCAAAATGGTAGCCTGTTGGGCACGACACAAAGCCAAGTGAAAATAAATTAATAAATGGCTGCATGCGATAATACGATTTAAAAAAAATAATTCATTTAAAAAAAAAAACATTTTTTGGGTTTTTCCGCCTTTTATTTGACAGGACAGCTAGTTGAGAAAGGGGAAAGACATGCAGGAAATCGTCACAGGTCAGATTCGAACCCTGGACCTCTGCATCGAGGCATAAACCTCCAAGTATATGTGCGCCTGCTCTACCCACTGAGCTAGCTCTGTTTTGATTTCCACTAATTCCTCAGGGAAATATCTGGCTCTTAAGCTGCTAAGTTCTCCACTATGTTCACTAGCCAGGCTCAAACTTTGTGTGTAGCTGAACAGGAAGTGCACAGTGGAGTTTTAGAGCCGTTTCGCTGCAAACCGATGCCTGCTGCTGCTGGAAATAATGCTGATGAGAGCCAACTAAAACTGTCTGTAAAACCAAAACACACATGTAGTAATTGTGTCCAGTGTTAATATTAACACATTGTCTCTAGCAGCTTTTAATGTACACTGGTTTAGTATATTTAAGATGGCACTGTACATGTTGCACTGTTAAACATCAGCGTTCTGTGTTTACATGCAGGGAGAATACTGTTCTTAACCTCATGAGGTGACCTGGTTTGGTCTCGGTGCATGTGAATGTAACTCAGTTTGGGAAACGCTATTCAGGTCACACTCGTACTATAAAAAGCTGATGAAGCTTGCTGCGGTATTTTGCCCCAGACGGCACAGTAGAAAGTGACATCAACTATCGGGCAGGAACATCAAAATGATATGGTTTATTGCTTAGGGCTGCAATTAATGCTTTTTTAAATTATTGCTTAATCTGCAGAACACTTGTCAGAGCTGTGAAATTTAAAAAAAGAAATATGCTCATCACAAGTTCCCATAGCTCAAGGTGACATCTTTAAATAGCTAGTTTTTGTCGGAACAACATCGCAAAACCCAAAGACACCAAGTTCACGGTCAAATGAAATATAAAAACAAACAAAATGGCCAAATATCTTCACATTTTACAGGCTGGAGCCAGCCAATTCTTGGCATTTTTCCTTCAAAAATGACGTGTACCATTATCAATTGATTGATCCGACTAATTGTATCAGCTCTAGCATGCGTGTACCGGAGACACCAGACCATGTTTTTAATGCATATGACTGGAATGTAACTGACAGGATTACACTTTTCTGTAATTGCATTTTGTATGATTTCACGTTACAAACAAATTGGATTGACAAAAGCCCATTATTGGTACATTTCCATCAAAACATGGTAACAAACCTTACTATATCTGTTTCTATTGGCAAAGGTCTCATCTGTTTATGTAGTGAATATAATAGTGGATCTATATATTTGATGTTGTACCTTACATTAATACCATGTGTATTTGAATAAGCCCTGCTCTGTGTTGAGGCCCATTATGACGATGTATTTAACAGATCCGAGGTGAAAGAAATCACATGTTGGTTGTTGCTGTGCTTGTAGACCAGGATGGTGATAAGAAACTGACCCTGTCAGAGTTCATCTCTCTGCCCGTGGGCACCGTGGAGAACCAGCAGGCGCAGGACATCGACGACGACTGGGTCCGGGAGAGGAAGAAGGAGTTCGAGGACGTCATTGATTCTGACCGCAATGGCATCGTAACCATGGAGGAACTGGAGGTGAGAAATGGGAGGAAAAAAAAAGAAGCAAAAGTCTCGTTTGATTGTTCCCTTTTTTTATATTTATTTTGATACTTTGAAGTTTTCCAGTCAGTATCTACTAAATAGGGTAAGATATCGCAAAAAAACAAACGATACCAATACCACGACTTTTTCCTGCCTGCCTCTACGACGTAGTACTTTAGACAGCAAATCACAAACATTATCGGCTCACTGACACTGATAAGATTTACTCCGTAGGTATTTTAAATTGGGTATTGAATGACGGGTAATTTTTCGATACTAAGGAGGCAATTCGGTCGATGCCTAAAAAGTTATGAGTTGGGTACCCAGCCCTACTACTAAAGTATTTTAAGTTGGTCAACAAGGACTCATAAAACACCATTTCTTTTTTTTCTTCTTTTTATTGTGCAGTCAACCATCTCAAAAATGCTAATGAAGGTTTCTTTTTTCAATGTCTGATTGAACTGACACTCGATTCTCAATGACCGTTATGTTTCCTTTCCTTCTTGTGTGGCGTACAGGAGTACATGGACCCGATGAACGAGCACAACGCTTTGAACGAGGCCAAGCAGATGATTGCCGTCGCAGATGAAAACCAGAATCATAATTTGGAGCTGGACGAGATTCTCAAGTACAGCGAATACTTCACGGGCAGCAAACTGATGGATTACGCCCGGAATGTCCACGAGGAGTTCTGAAGACCGACTTCTCCTCTCTCAGTCCGCTCAGCAAAGCAGGGCGGCACCCTAAATCTGCTTCAGGGACAAGCCAGACAAGGACGGGCAAACTAATGATAGGATGTTCTAGTGTGCAATTCAACGGCCTCTTTCACTGCTGACTCCAATGAATACATTCTCCCTTCAGCCCTGGACTGTCTGTCAGCCATCACACTTAACATGGTATGTCTTCTGTGTGCCATTGGACTTTTAAATGTTGGGCTGTTGAACTCCAAAATTTATTTGTGTGATATTGTGAAGTGTGTGTGTGTGTGTGTGTGTGTGTGTGTGTGTGTGTGTATATAAGGAATTTTAACCCTGACTAGATATTTCCGTTCCTGGTGAAGTGGCGAGAGAGACTGCGCAGCTAGGCGATATCACCATTTGTTCTGCAGGATCTGGCGTCATCTGCATACAGTGTAAATATTAATTGTTACGTACAAATGCCTCTGTCATAGAGAAAAGCTGAAAAAATAAATATAATGCTGCTACAAGGGAAAAACCCTTATAGAGATATATTATAAAGAGCTAATTACTGGAATTTTCCTAAATTCAAAAGGGGTTGTCATTAACAGTGTACAATTCCACTAGTTTGCATTATAGATGTCAGTTATCCGTCCTACTTATAAACAGGGTAAACAAAATGTAAGTCACTTTTTCAAACCGCTTCAATAACGTACAGTGAGCCTTCTTAGCACAGATTTTCATTAACAATTTGTCAGAGTAATATATAAGAACAATGTGCCTTTTTGCCAGCAGACATTTTGACTTATTAAAAGTAAAGCACATGTGTCACTGATAACATTAACAATATATTATTAACAATTACCTGTGTGTGTGTGTGTGTGCGTGTTTCAGGTCAAAATGTCTCCTGTATGTAAAGGTCTATTGTTTTGTTCTTGATCTAATTCATGCTCTTGTTAAGATGTGGATAAAGAGGAATTTATTTATTTGACCAGTAGAATTAAGACCAGCTGCATCTTAGAATTTGTTCTTGTTTTTGCCTTACTCGTGTAGGAGGCTGGTCTTTGTGTCCTTGTGTTGGTTCACAAAAGGTGGATAACTCACTCTTCATCTTGTATTCAAATGCATGGGCAACCATTTTGTTGAAGGTTTGGATCCTGCTACAGGTTTCTCTGTCCTTGGTCCTGTTTGGATTGTAAGATAAGATTCATGGTAACCGAATGTGACACAGCTTTAAAAAACAATGTATTGCAAATTCTGGTAAACAATAAAGATTTCTTATCAATTAAGTAACGTCTGGGTTTCTTTTAGTGCTTAGTTATTTTTCAAGGCTGCGAGTAACAGATTACTTTCTTAAATTTTTGCGGCTGTGGCTCAGGTGGAAGAGCGATGGCCTTTCAATCGGAAGGTCTCTGGTTCGATCCCTGGCCCCTGCGGTCCACATGTCAAATGTCCCTGGGGCGAGACACTGAACCCCGAATTGCTCCCTATGCTGCACCATTGGTGTGTAAATGTGCATGAATGTTTATCTGATGAGCAGGTGGCAGCTTGTATGGCAGTCTCAGCTGAAAGACTAGAAAAGTAAATGCAGTCCATTTATCACTACAGATTAAATCAACAAATGTCAGGAAATAGACAAAACAAAGAAATGACCACCACAGTGAAACCCAAATATATCAGTTTACTGTCATATTGGTGGAAGAAGTAATCAGATCTTTTAATCAAGTTAAAGTAGTAATATCCCATTATAAACGGTCGGTGCATCCACATGAGGCAAGCCTTCCGTGATCGCGCATCCCCCACCCCCTCCTCCACATAGTTACTTGTAGCCAAAGAGGGCACGGAGGAATAAGAAAAACATGACTGACTCCTCAGAAGAGGGAATTCTCTTTCCTCGAGTTTCTGCGTGCGAAGTTCGCCGGACTACATTATTTTCATAGTCTAGTAGTTCAATTAGCTTTGTTGCAACTCAATTGGCAATGGCTTGAATGTAACGGACGTTCATTAATATAAAATAGTTACGCACTAAAGCTTTAAAGTAACAAAAGTTAAAGTACTCATTATGCAGAATGGCTCATTTCAGAAGATATATATATATATCTATATATATATTTGGATTATAATTAGTGAGGCATTAATGTGTTAACTTTAATGTTGCACCTGGTAAAGGTGGAGCTAATTTCAACTACTTTATATACTGCTGGGTTGTCAAATGGAGTAAAAACTACAATTACTACTACAAAAACTACTATTTTTCTCCAAATGTAGCACAGCCTAAGTATCAAGTAGCAGAAAATGAAAAAGAGTCAAGTACCTGAAATTGTACCAGTATTTTACCTATTGTTTGTTATTTCCGTGGTGTTTCTCACGTCGGACAAAGGGGAGTAACCTCACTCAAAGAATGAATGAGTAAGAATTCATTTTTGTATAGCCTACCTAAAGTTTCAGTGACAGTGAATTTTTTTTGTCCCCATGTTTGACCTGTGCTAGGGCTAATGTAACACACAGTAGTAGAGTACAGCATGATTCTCTACCACCTCCTGATGATTCAGAATTCCAGCACTAGAGAGAGATTTCACACACATACCTCACAGAAATATGAATATTTTGAAATATTTAAGTTATTGTAGATCAATTTAGTAGATGGCCAGAAGTGTTCCCATACTCAAGAGAAAATGATAGAGCAGTCGTGTTGGCTAAAGAGCTTATTCCGAGGTTTGGTACTGTATAACTGTGTGTATGTGTATGTATATATATATATATATATATATACACACACACACACACATATATATATACATATACATATATACACATATATATATACATATACACACATATATATACACACACACATATATGTATATATATATACATACACACATATATATATATATACACACACATGATTAACAGCGACATCCTTTTGTGTTGAAAGCTAGTTTTGTTAAAGTGTCATAATCTTATGGTTGATGGGTACATTAGATACATAATTTATTAATTTGATAAATGCCATTGATTCTTGAAGGTATATTAGGTTATCAAGATATAACTTTAAGGCATTTCTTTACATCAGTCTAAAAAAGTGTTTTAACGTATGCTTACTATATCTCTGGTTGAAAAGATCTTGATGGGATCTTAGTAGTGGGTGTTGCGGCTGAGGAGCTGGCTGCAGATGTGAAAACAAAAAGAAAAGTGGGTGACTCCAGGGTAGATATGAACATGGCCAGTGCAAAGTCAGGCAATTTAGCAATAGAAATGTCAAAATCTTGATTTGGTTTGAGCTGGGTTTTCTCCATAACTCCAGCACCCGCTTCGAATGTTACCATTGGATTGAATGGGCGTTATCAGTGGTTATCAGCCTCATATATGGGTCAGAAGGAGCCTGCAACGCCTACTGGTAGGCTCAGAAGGCTGTTATCATCCATTCGCATGGTTAATCACGGATAAATACACGAGAAGACTCCAGATCCAATCCCAGGAGGAATCCAGGTCGCCGCTAACCGGAAGTCTGCTAACGGGGATACGTACAGGTAAGACCATATGAGAGCCTTTAAACTGTGATTATTCAGTCAAAATGCGTCAATAAGCGAAAACAATACAGAAAAAAAATGTTTTAAATGTTTTATGGTGGCGTGACATTAGTGTTGACATGAGATAACCGTGTTGCAATTGCGTTAGCTAACGTTATTAGCTATATTATTAGCCTACATGCTTTACGTTAGCATAAAATGTTACTAATTTGCATGTTTAAAAAAAAAAAAAGTCCCCTTTAGCTTGACGTAAGAAGTTTTCCACACTATACACAGTGTAGACAGTAAGACCTATTGCATAGCTATATTGTGTAGCGTGACATTAGTGTTGACATGAGCCTACATGCGTTACGTTAGCATAAACGTTGCTAATTACCATGTTTTTTTAGTATATGTCCCCATTAGCTTGAAAGTAGTTTTCCACACTGTACACAGTGTAGACAGTAATACCTATTGCATATATTGTGTAGCTGCTGATGAACGCTTCACTGAAGCTATATCATACTCATATTGAGTGAAATAAAAAATAAATAATTTTGCATTGAAAAAATGTGTATTTAATGTTAACGTTGAGGAATCCAATCCTATTAAATGTGGAGTAATGATTTCCTGTAAGAAATTAGTCAAATTTGTGATGCATTTTTGAAAATTATTTTCTGTGCCTGTTTGTGCTTATTACAGTAATAACAAACATTAAGGTTATAGGTGACACACTCAAGTGATTTTGTCTATGCTGATATGGTAGTCTCTATAGTAGTACTTTGTTATGTTTTTATTTTATTTCCCTCTTTTTATTTGGCAGGACGGCTCTGCACCGTCACTGTCAATATGTTTGCGTGTGAACCAGAAGCCTGCACTCTGCTAAGGTATGGGCTCTGGCCAGCAACAGCCGACAAGCCCCAGACAGCCTTTTCCATCCCTCCGCTAGAGCTTTTTGTCTGTCTGTCACTGGAGTGTCAGGTTTCTGTTGAGGAATTTTGCAACACCCTACGCTGGAAAAACAACCTTACACTTAAGTCAGTTTGTAGAGGTCAGTTAGAAGTCATGTCTGTGAAGTGAATATTTTAGTTACTTTCATGGAAGACTGACCAGTCCGCATAGATGTGACAATTGGACCTTCTACTTTTGATTGTACTACATCATTGTTATTTATGGAACCGTCTAGGATTATATAGTTGCATGCAAAATTATTATTGCTATTTTTCTATAAAAATAACGTCTGAGTAAACCACCATCACCTTGGCCTTTTATTTAGGAGATGTAATTTTATGAAAAGGTTTCTATGAAAAGTAAAGGTTTTCACTGACTGCTGCTTATACTGTAGGTTAACACACTCTACAGAGCCCTGGTGGGAGAATCCATATCCCAGTTTAGGCATTACCGCTTTCAACAACAAAGTTTGGTAGATGTTTGCCCACAGTTAGATGATGGCACCACATGCCCAGCATGTCCAAAGGTTGGTTGTAATACCAGCATGGTTCTTGTTTGATTAACCATAATTGCCGTTTTTTATGAACTTTTTGGCATTACATTTATATCGCAAAATCAGTTAATTGTTGTATAAGTATTATAATAAAATTGTGATAATATTAGTGAGTGTATCAACCAGGTGTTCTCTGGTGCAACCTGCATTTATGAAGGCTGTATGAGATTAACCAGGATTACTGTAAATGTTTGTTTCCCAGGCGGATGGAGATATGATAGTGACATTGGATGCCAACTTTGGCCTTGTGAGGAAGCAAAGCTCAGGGACAAGTGTGGTTGAGCCATTTCATGGAACGCATGTTTGTTGATGAAAAGGATGTAGAGGAATACCTTCTTTCACATCTTGACAGCTCAAAGCCTAACGAGATTAGTCACAGTTGCAGAATGCTGTATTAGGACTGAAAAAACTGAGTCCATGACATGTTAGATGTAACGCCTGAAAGAAGACCATTATTCCGCTCATAAATCTAATAGTTCCTTAAATCTTTAGGACTGCAGTAACTTCAAGGCTGGCAACGTTCTGAGGTCCCAACAACAAGCAAAGAAACTTCATGTTACAGGAGTGTTTGGAGCTTCCTGTCGTCATGAAATACCGCTAATGTTTGTCAACATGAGCCAAGGAGAAAGGCAAGTAGTGACATTTATGACTATTGACTCAGTCAATATTCAATGCTTAGGATAACATGAACCTAACATATGCCATTCGGTCTACAGTTGCAGCCTTCGAAGGCTGCAGACCCTGAATTGGGAAACAGCTTATATGTTTTTTTGTTTTTTTTTTCAATCACCAAATATGAACCTCATGGAATGTATATGGGAGATTTCAAAATATTACAAAATTTAAACCTTGCCACCATTCTAATTTTCACTTTTATTTATTATAAATGTATGTTATTTATGTTTGGATCATTTTGAGTGTCCTTATTAAGTCTTCACTTTTCCTCAGTATGAAGTGTTTCATTATTCACATTTTTGTGTTGAAATAGATTAGCCTATCTATTTAGTCATTGATGAGCTTCTTCGAAGATGTGAGGACAAGAACATACACCTCAGAGTAGTCTATGACATTGCCTGTGTTGTTGTCTCACATTTGCGTGTAAGTACTTTTTTTTTGGTGTAAAACTGAATTATTGTTTTGATAAAAGACCTTGACAAATTAACTCAAAATGATGCCATACTGTGTTCAATTAGAAATCAGGGGCGGGCATACCACACAACATCTCCTTGGCTGTACCAGCGTTCCACATTTATGGACACAAATTGCCCTGCCAGGTAAATTCATCATTCACTCTTTTTGGCCTCCATTTTTAATGTGTAGTACAAATGCCTTAAAGTGATCTTTATTCTAACATTTCCCCACCTGGTGTTTGACTTGTTTCAGAGATGCACTGTTTAGTGATATGAAGTGGAAACCGCTTACAGTGTTCATATCTCTCCGGGTCAAGTTAATAACTATAAGGACTATATGGATGATTGTTATAAGCAAATTTGTTTTATTTTTGTTTATTTTTTATGCAGATTAACATCTAATTTCAAGATTACATGAATATAAAGTAATGAAATGGACAGCTTCGCTACTGATTTAAAGATAAAATAACATAAACTGTACCAGGGCCCTCTCTTGCTCCAAGCCCTTCAAGTCTGAAAGGTCAGGGTGAAAGCATTACACTCCACTCATGACACATACAGTAGGTCTACCTGCTCCTGTGAGAGACCAGGGACAATCATTATTCCCCAAGCAGAGCAGGAAATGGAGGGCAAAATAACTCACTGAGCCACAGTGGTGTAAAATAAAATATAGGAAAATATCACATGACGCGCGACTGCACACAGCAAGCTTATGCGCGTGTGTGCGCGCGCGCGCACACACACACACACACACATACACACACAAAATGAACACTGGAAGCAGACTACTTGATTACTATAAACAAATTATTTAAACAGCATTTGTATAGGAATTATTCTGTCCCAAGCTGATCCATACAGGCAGTTGGTCGCTGTAACCATGATCACTATAAGCAGTTTCCACTGTAGTAGGATAATGTTTAGTGTCACCACTGAATTCTTGTGCTGTACTTCTTGTAATGTATAGATCTGGGACTCGTGAGTTGTACATGGAGGATGAAACGGAGTAAGTAGGCTGTATCTGTCTGTTGCTGTTCTCTGATCAAGTGTCTAAATAACACTTAATAATATTTACTTGCTGACCATTGTAGAATTGAGAACTCTCTGCTGAACATTGAAACAAAACACCGCGTTGGGAGAAGATGGAAAGAATCTGATCTAGACTTCCAGTCTACCCTTAAAGATGTTGACAGTGACCTCAGAGGCCAAATTATATGCAAGGCTAGAACTGAATGGAAACCATAGAAACGTTTACCCCGCGAAAATACAAATGGTTACTTTAGCCTTTTTTTGCCGTTTTCAAAATGTTTTTTTTTGTGCCGAATCAAATGGGTTATGCCAAAGCCCGTCTACGGAAAGCCGTTCCACTCCCTATTCAGCTCCATTGTACCAAATTTGGTTGTAGTTCCACCAGAGTTCCACTGGGGGTGATCGCGGTCCAGTGCTAAATGAATGGGACTCTATGGAGCTAGACGGCTAAATTTATCTCTTTCGCCTGATTGTCGTTGAGAAATCTCA